>NW_027555058.1:0-73139 GCF_964656455.1 Halichoerus grypus | reverse complement strand
TCCCTCCCCCGATTTTCCGAAATGGAACCCGTCCTCAGGCTCTCACCCACAGTACACCCTAAACTGCTTCCTCCCACACACAGGTCGACGGTACCTAAAGCACGGTTTCTCTAGTGTTGTTTCTCCGACTTAGAATGCTAGCGATTAGACTTCCATGCAAAAGTGGGGCCGCAGTGCTAGCTTCATGAAACAAGTGCGGAGTCGTGTTCTGCTTTCTTCCGGGGCCTGAGTCTCACACAGAAAATGGTTTGGGACTCAGCTGCAGGGCGCTCACCCTTGCACACAGCAAAATGCGTCCACCCTCAGGCATGGCTCTTTTAGCCGAAGCAGGAATTCTCTAAAGACTTGTTCCCTTGAGTTAGGTGGTTGGCTTTAGGCCTGCAGGCACCCCCGGGGCAAGGGTACTAGCATCAGAAACAAGAGGTGAGTTGAGAGCTCCCTTCCACACCGGCCTGTTTCTCACTCCATTTCACGTATGGGACCCTTTCCCGGTCTCTCCTACAGGAGCACTGTAAAATTCCTCCGTCTTCAGGAACGGCAATGTTACATAAAGGGCAGGAACTATACACCATTGCTTCGTGGCCTCAGTAGCCTGGTAGGCGAATGAGCTGCAGCTGGGATTCTTTACAGGCTTGTTCCTTCCAAGGCAGTGTTGAGCACGGAGCATTCCAAGCACACATGGAGCAGTAGTGTTAGCTTCAGGTAGCAAGATCTGAGTCCAGAGGTGCCTTCTGCCCGGAACGGTTTCTCCCTCGGTTTCACGTATGGAAACCGTTCCCCAGGCTCTCACCCACGGTACCCTGTATACCGCTTCCTCCGCCTGGAGGTCGACAGTAACTAAAGCACGATTTCTCTACACTGTTGTTTCTTTGAGTTAGAACGCTAGTGATGAGACCTCCATGCAAAAGTGGGGCCGCAGTGCTAGCTTGATGAAACACAGGGGGAGTCGTGTTCTGCCTTCTGCTGGGGCCTGAGTCTCACTCGCAAAAAGCTTTGGACTCCCTTGCAGGGCTCTCATGCACGCACACAACAAAATGCTTCCACCCTCAGGAGCGGCTGTCTTAGCTGAAGCATGGATTCTCCACCGAGTTTTTCCTTCGAGTTAGGCGGTTTTCATTAAGCCTGCACACACACCCGGGGCAACGGTACTAGCCCCATAACCATGGTGTGAGTTGAGAGCTGCCTTCTCTCTGGCCTGTCTCTCCCTCGATTTTACGAAACGGAACCCGTCCCCAGGCTCTCACCCACAGTACACCCTAAACTGCTTCCTCCCACACAGAGGTCGTCGGTAGCTAAAGCACGGTTTCTCTTTAGTGTTGTTTCTCCGAGTTAGAACGCTTGCTATTAATGTCCACAATAGCCAAACTGTGGAAAGAGCCAAGATGTCCATCAACAGATGAATGGATAAAGAAGATGTGGTATATATATATATATATATATATATACACAATGGATATTATGCAGCCATCAAAAGGAATGAGATCTTGCCATCTGCAACGACGTGGATGGAACTGGAGGGTATTATGCTGAGCGAAATAAGTCAAACAGAGAAAGACATGTATCATATGACCTCACTGATATGAGGAATTCTTAATCTCAGGAAAGAAGCTGAGGGTTGCTGGAGTGGGGGGTGGGGCGGGAGGGATGGGGTGACTGGGTGATGAACACTGGGGAGGGTATGTGTTCTGGTAAGCGCTGTGAAATGTGCAAGACTGTTGAATCTGAGATCTGTACCTCTGAAACAAATAATGCAATATATGTTAAGAAAGAAAAGAAGAAGAATGTAGCAGGAGGGGAAGAATGAAGGGGGAGAAATCGGAGGGGGAGAAGAACCATGAGAGACGATGGACTCTGAAAAACAAACTGAGGGTTCTAGAGGGGAGGGGGGTGGGAGGATGGGTTAGCCTGGTGATGGGTATTGAGGAGGGCACGTTCTGCATGGAGCACTGGGTGTTATGCACAAACAATGAATCATGGAACACTATATCTAAAACTACTGATGTAATGTATGGGGATTAACATAACAATAAAAAAATTTCATAAAAAAAAAAAAAGAACGCTTGCTATTAGACTTCCCTGCAAAAGTGGGGCCGCAGTGCTAGCCCCAGGAAACAAGTGGGGAGTCGTGTTGTGCCTTCTGCCGGGGCCTGAGTCCCACACGGAAAATGGTTCTGGACTCACTTGTAGTGCGCTCACGCATGCACACAGCAAAATGCGTCCACCCTCCGGCATGGCTACTTTAGCCGAAGCAGGAATTCTCTACAGAGTTGTTCCTTTGAGTTAGGTGGTTGGCTTTAGGCCTGCAGGCACACCCGGGGCAAGGGTACCAGCCTCATCAACAAGAGGTGAGTTGAGAGCTGCCTTGCGCTCCGGCCTGTTTCTCACTCCATTTCACGTATGGGACCCTTTCCCCGGGCTCTCATACACGAGCACTGTCAAATTCCCCTGGCTTCAGGAACGGCAATGTTAACTAAAGCGCAGTAACTCTAGAGCATTGATTCTTGGTGTTAGTAGCCTGGGAACTAGGCATCCAGGCACACAGGGTACAGCAGTGCTAATCTCCTCAAACAAGAGGTGAGTCCACAGCAGCCTTCCTTACAGGCCTGCTTCTCACTCCGAGTTACGTTTAGGTTCCATTTCTCATGCTTTCTCAAAAACACACAATAGATGAAGTGCACGCTCAGGAAGGGCGATCTTTGCTGAGGCACGGGTCCTCTGCACTTTTGTTCCCTTGCGTTGGGTGGATGGCACTTAGGACTCCACGCACACACGGGAGAGCCGATCTAGTTTCCCGAAACAAGAGTTGAGTCGATAGCTGCCTCCTGCCCATGCTTATTTCTGCCTCGGAATTCTGCTGGGACTCATTCCCCAGGTTTGCACTCAAGCAGAGTTGAAAATGCTGCCACCCTGTGGAGAGGCGAATGAGCTGAAGCTGGGCTTCTTGACCGGCTTCTTTCTGCCAAATCAGTGTGGAGCACTTGGCATTCCTATGCACACATGGAGCGGTAGTGTTAGCTTCAGGTAACAAGAGCTGAGTCGAGAGGTGCCTTCTGGCCCGGACTTCTTCTCCCTCGGTCTCACGTAAGGAACCCGTTCCCCAGGCTCTCACCCACGGTAGCCTGGAAACTGCTTCCTCCCTCAGAGACGTGGATGGCAGCTAAAGCACGGTTTCTCTACCGTGTTGTTTCTTCGAGTTAGAACGCTAGCGATTAGACTTCCATGCGAAAGTGGGGCCGCCGTGCTAGCTTGATGAAGCACATGGCGAGTCGTGTTCTGCCTTCTGCTGGGGCCTGAGTCTCACTCGCAAAAAGCTTTGGACTCCCTCGCAGGGCTCTCACGCACGCACACAACAAAATGCTTCCCCACCCTCTGGAGTGGCTGTTTTAGCTGAAGCATGGATTCTCTACCAAGTTTTTCCTTCGACTTAGGTGGTTGTCTTTAAGCCTGCACGCACACCCGGGGTAACGGTACTGGCCCCATAGCCACGGTATGAGTGGAGGGCTGCCTTGTGTACCGGCCTGTCTCTCCCCCGATTTTACGAAATGGAACCCGTCCCCAGGCTCTCACCCACAGTACACTCTATACTGCTTCCTCCCACAGAGGTCGACGCTAGCTAAAGCACTTTTGTTCCCTTGCGTTGGGTGGATGGCACTTAGGACTCCACGCACACACGGGAGAGCCGATCTAGTTTCCCGAAACAAGAGTTGAGTCGATAGCTGCCTCCTGCCCATGCTTATTTCTGCCTCGGAATTCTGCTGGGACTCATTCCCCAGGTTTGCACTCAAGCAGAGTTGAAAATGCTGCCACCCTGTGGAGAGGCGAATGAGCTGAAGCTGGGCTTCTTGACTCTACAGTGTTGTTTCTCCGAGTTACAACGCTAGCGATTAGACTTCCATGCAAAAGTGGGGCCGCAGTGCTAACTTCATGGAACAAGTGGGGAGGCGTGTCCTCCCTTCTCCCGGGGCCTGAGTCTCACACGGAAAATGGTTTGGGACCCCATTGCACTTCTCTCACGCAGGCACACAGCAAAATGCTTCCAGCCTCAGGAATGCCTATGTTCGCTGAAGCAGGAATTCTCTACGAAGTTGCTCCTTCGACTTAGGTGCTTGGCTTTAGGCCTGCAGGCACACCCGGGGCAACTGCACTAGCCTCGTAAACAAGAGGTGAGTTGACAGCTGCCTTCTGCACTGGCCTGTCTCTCCCTCGATTTTACCTATGGAACCTGTCCCCAGGCTCTCACCCACAGTGCAGCGTAAACTGCTTTCTCACACAGAGAGGTCGACGGTAGCTAAAGCACGCTTTCTCTACACTGTTGTTTCTTCGAGTTTGAACGCTAGCGATTAGACTTCCAGGCAAAAGCGGGGCCGCAGTGCTAGCTTGATGACACACATGGCGAGTCGTGTTCTGCCTTCTGCTGGGGCCTGAGTCTCACTCGCAAAAAGCTTTGGACTCCCTTGCAGGGCTCTCACGCACGCACACAACAAAATGCTTCCACCCTCTGGAGTGGCTGTTTTAGCTGAAGCATGGATTCTCTACCAAGTTTTTCCTTCGACTTAGGTGGTTGTCTTTAAGCCTGCACGCACACCCGGGGCAACGGTACTAGCCCCATAACCATGGTGTGAGCGGAGAGCTGCCTTGTGTACCGGCCTGTCCCTCCCCCGATTTTCCGAAATGGAACCCGTCCTCAGGCTCTCACCCACAGTACACCCTAAACTGCTTCCTCCCACACACAGGTCGACGGTACCTAAAGCACGGTTTCTCTAGTGTTGTTTCTCCGACTTAGAATGCTAGCGATTAGACTTCCATGCAAAAGTGGGGCCGCAGTGCTAGCTTCATGAAACAAGTGCGGAGTCGTGTTCTGCTTTCTTCCGGGGCCTGAGTCTCACACAGAAAATGGTTTGGGACTCAGCTGCAGGGCGCTCACCCTTGCACACAGCAAAATGCGTCCACCCTCAGGCATGGCTCTTTTAGCCGAAGCAGGAATTCTCTAAAGACTTGTTCCCTTGAGTTAGGTGGTTGGCTTTAGGCCTGCAGGCACCCCCGGGGCAAGGGTACTAGCATCAGAAACAAGAGGTGAGTTGAGAGCTCCCTTCCACACCGGCCTGTTTCTCACTCCATTTCACGTATGGGACCCTTTCCCGGTCTCTCCTACAGGAGCACTGTAAAATTCCTCCGTCTTCAGGAACGGCAATGTTACATAAAGGGCAGGAACTATACACCATTGCTTCGTGGCCTCAGTAGCCTGGTAGGCGAATGAGCTGCAGCTGGGATTCTTTACAGGCTTGTTCCTTCCAAGGCAGTGTTGAGCACGGAGCATTCCAAGCACACATGGAGCAGTAGTGTTAGCTTCAGGTAGCAAGATCTGAGTCCAGAGGTGCCTTCTGCCCGGAACGGTTTCTCCCTCGGTTTCACGTATGGAAACCGTTCCCCAGGCTCTCACCCACGGTACCCTGTATACCGCTTCCTCCGCCTGGAGGTCGACAGTAACTAAAGCACGATTTCTCTACACTGTTGTTTCTTTGAGTTAGAACGCTAGTGATGAGACCTCCATGCAAAAGTGGGGCCGCAGTGCTAGCTTGATGAAACACAGGGGGAGTCGTGTTCTGCCTTCTGCTGGGGCCTGAGTCTCACTCGCAAAAAGCTTTGGACTCCCTTGCAGGGCTCTCATGCACGCACACAACAAAATGCTTCCACCCTCAGGAGCGGCTGTCTTAGCTGAAGCATGGATTCTCCACCGAGTTTTTCCTTCGAGTTAGGCGGTTTTCATGAAGCCTGCACACACACCCGGGGCAACGGTACTAGCCCCATAACCATGGTGTGAGTTGAGAGCTGCCTTCTCTCTGGCCTGTCTCTCCCTCGATTTTACGAAACGGAACCCGTCCCCAGGCTCTCACCCACAGTACACCCTAAACTGCTTCCTCCCACACAGAGGTCGTCGGTAGCTAAAGCACGGTTTCTCTTCAGTGTTGTTTCTCCGAGTTAGAACGCTTGCTATTAATGTCCACAATAGCCAAACTGTGGAAAGAGCCAAGATGTCCATCAACAGATGAATGGATAAAGAAGATGTGGTATATATATATATATATATATATATACACAATGGATATTATGCAGCCATCAAAAGGAATGAGATCTTGCCATCTGCAACGACGTGGATGGAACTGGAGGGTATTATGCTGAGCGAAATAAGTCAAACAGAGAAAGACATGTATCATATGACCTCACTGATATGAGGAATTCTTAATCTCAGGAAAGAAGCTGAGGGTTGCTGGAGTGGGGGGTGGGGCGGGAGGGATGGGGTGACTGGGTGATGAACACTGGGGAGGGTATGTGTTCTGGTAAGCGCTGTGAAATGTGCAAGACTGTTGAATCTGAGATCTGTACCTCTGAAACAAATAATGCAATATATGTTAAGAAAGAAAAGAAGAAGAATGTAGCAGGAGGGGAAGAATGAAGGGGGAGAAATCGGAGGGGGAGAAGAACCATGAGAGACGATGGACTCTGAAAAACAAACTGAGGGTTCTAGAGGGGAGGGGGGTGGGAGGATGGGTTAGCCTGGTGATGGGTATTGAGGAGGGCACGTTCTGCATGGAGCACTGGGTGTTATGCACAAACAATGAATCATGGAACACTATATCTAAAACTACTGATGTAATGTATGGGGATTAACATAACAATAAAAAAATTTCATAAAAAAAAAAAAAAGAACGCTTGCTATTAGACTTCCCTGCAAAAGTGGGGCCGCAGTGCTAGCCCCAGGAAACAAGTGGGGAGTCGTGTTGTGCCTTCTGCCGGGGCCTGAGTCCCACACGGAAAATGGTTCTGGACTCACTTGTAGTGCGCTCACGCATGCACACAGCAAAATGCGTCCACCCTCCGGCATGGCTACTTTAGCCGAAGCAGGAATTCTCTACAGAGTTGTTCCTTTGAGTTAGGTGGTTGGCTTTAGGCCTGCAGGCACACCCGGGGCAAGGGTACCAGCCTCATCAACAAGAGGTGAGTTGAGAGCTGCCTTGCGCTCCGGCCTGTTTCTCACTCCATTTCACGTATGGGACCCTTTCCCCGGGCTCTCATACACGAGCACTGTCAAATTCCCCTGGCTTCAGGAACGGCAATGTTAACTAAAGCGCAGTAACTCTAGAGCATTGATTCTTGGTGTTAGTAGCCTGGGAACTAGGCATCCAGGCACACAGGGTACAGCAGTGCTAATCTCCTCAAACAAGAGGTGAGTCCACAGCAGCCTTCCTTACAGGCCTGCTTCTCACTCCGAGTTACGTTTAGGTTCCATTTCTCATGCTTTCTCAAAAACACACAATAGATGAAGTGCACGCTCAGGAAGGGCGATCTTTGCTGAGGCACGGGTCCTCTGCACTTTTGTTCCCTTGCGTTGGGTGGATGGCACTTAGGACTCCACGCACACACGGGAGAGCCGATCTAGTTTCCCGAAACAAGAGTTGAGTCGATAGCTGCCTCCTGCCCATGCTTATTTCTGCCTCGGAATTCTGCTGGGACTCATTCCCCAGGTTTGCACTCAAGCAGAGTTGAAAATGCTGCCACCCTGTGGAGAGGCGAATGAGCTGAAGCTGGGCTTCTTGACCGGCTTCTTTCTGCCAAATCAGTGTGGAGCACTTGGCATTCCTATGCACACATGGAGCGGTAGTGTTAGCTTCAGGTAACAAGAGCTGAGTCGAGAGGTGCCTTCTGGCCCGGACTTCTTCTCCCTCGGTCTCACGTAAGGAACCCGTTCCCCAGGCTCTCACCCACGGTAGCCTGGAAACTGCTTCCTCCCTCAGAGACGTGGATGGCAGCTAAAGCACGGTTTCTCTACCGTGTTGTTTCTTCGAGTTAGAACGCTAGCGATTAGACTTCCATGCGAAAGTGGGGCCGCCGTGCTAGCTTGATGAAGCACATGGCGAGTCGTGTTCTGCCTTCTGCTGGGGCCTGAGTCTCACTCGCAAAAAGCTTTGGACTCCCTCGCAGGGCTCTCACGCACGCACACAACAAAATGCTTCCCCACCCTCTGGAGTGGCTGTTTTAGCTGAAGCATGGATTCTCTACCAAGTTTTTCCTTCGACTTAGGTGGTTGTCTTTAAGCCTGCACGCACACCCGGGGTAACGGTACTGGCCCCATAGCCACGGTATGAGTGGAGGGCTGCCTTGTGTACCGGCCTGTCTCTCCCCCGATTTTACGAAATGGAACCCGTCCCCAGGCTCTCACCCACAGTACACTCTATACTGCTTCCTCCCACAGAGGTCGACGCTAGCTAAAGCACGGTTTCTCTACAGTGTTGTTTCTCCGAGTTACAACGCTAGCGATTAGACTTCCATGCAAAAGTGGGGCCGCAGTGCTAACTTCATGGAACAAGTGGGGAGGCGTGTCCTCCCTTCTCCCGGGGCCTGAGTCTCACACGGAAAATGGTTTGGGACCCCATTGCACTTCTCTCACGCAGGCACACAGCAAAATGCTTCCAGCCTCAGGAATGCCTATGTTCGCTGAAGCAGGAATTCTCTACGAAGTTGCTCCTTCGACTTAGGTGCTTGGCTTTAGGCCTGCAGGCACACCCGGGGCAACTGCACTAGCCTCGTAAACAAGAGGTGAGTTGACAGCTGCCTTCTGCACTGGCCTGTCTCTCCCTCGATTTTACCTATGGAACCTGTCCCCAGGCTCTCACCCACAGTGCAGCGTAAACTGCTTTCTCACACAGAGAGGTCGACGGTAGCTAAAGCACGCTTTCTCTACACTGTTGTTTCTTCGAGTTTGAACGCTAGCGATTAGACTTCCAGGCAAAAGCGGGGCCGCAGTGCTAGCTTGATGACACACATGGCGAGTCGTGTTCTGCCTTCTGCTGGGGCCTGAGTCTCACTCGCAAAAAGCTTTGGACTCCCTTGCAGGGCTCTCACGCACGCACACAACAAAATGCTTCCACCCTCTGGAGTGGCTGTTTTAGCTGAAGCATGGATTCTCTACCAAGTTTTTCCTTCGACTTAGGTGGTTGTCTTTAAGCCTGCACGCACACCCGGGGCAACGGTACTAGCCCCATAACCATGGTGTGAGCGGAGAGCTGCCTTGTGTACCGGCCTGTCCCTCCCCCGATTTTCCGAAATGGAACCCGTCCTCAGGCTCTCACCCACAGTACACCCTAAACTGCTTCCTCCCACACACAGGTCGACGGTACCTAAAGCACGGTTTCTCTAGTGTTGTTTCTCCGACTTAGAATGCTAGCGATTAGACTTCCATGCAAAAGTGGGGCCGCAGTGCTAGCTTCATGAAACAAGTGGGGAGTCGTGTTCTGCTTTCTTCCGGGGCCTGAGTCTCACACAGAAAATGGTTTGGGACTCAGCTGCAGGGCGCTCACCCTTGCACACAGCAAAATGCGTCCACCCTCAGGCATGGCTCTTTTAGCCGAAGCAGGAATTCTCTAAAGACTTGTTCCCTTGAGTTAGGTGGTTGGCTTTAGGCCTGCAGGCACCCCCGGGGCAAGGGTACTAGCATCAGAAACAAGAGGTGAGTTGAGAGCTCCCTTCCACACCGGCCTGTTTCTCACTCCATTTCACGTATGGGACCCTTTCCCGGTCTCTCCTACAGGAGCACTGTAAAATTCCTCCGTCTTCAGGAACGGCAATGTTACATAAAGGGCAGGAACTATACACCATTGCTTCGTGGCCTCAGTAGCCTGGTAGGCGAATGAGCTGCAGCTGGGATTCTTTACAGGCTTGTTCCTTCCAAGGCAGTGTTGAGCACGGAGCATTCCAAGCACACATGGAGCAGTAGTGTTAGCTTCAGGTAGCAAGATCTGAGTCCAGAGGTGCCTTCTGCCCGGAACGGTTTCTCCCTCGGTTTCACGTATGGAAACCGTTCCCCAGGCTCTCACCCACGGTACCCTGTATACCGCTTCCTCCGCCTGGAGGTCGACAGTAACTAAAGCACGATTTCTCTACACTGTTGTTTCTTTGAGTTAGAACGCTAGTGATGAGACCTCCATGCAAAAGTGGGGCCGCAGTGCTAGCTTGATGAAACACAGGGGGAGTCGTGTTCTGCCTTCTGCTGGGGCCTGAGTCTCACTCGCAAAAAGCTTTGGACTCCCTTGCAGGGCTCTCATGCACGCACACAACAAAATGCTTCCACCCTCAGGAGCGGCTGTCTTAGCTGAAGCATGGATTCTCCACCGAGTTTTTCCTTCGAGTTAGGCGGTTTTCATGAAGCCTGCACACACACCCGGGGCAACGGTACTAGCCCCATAACCATGGTGTGAGTTGAGAGCTGCCTTCTCTCTGGCCTGTCTCTCCCTCGATTTTACGAAACGGAACCCGTCCCCAGGCTCTCACCCACAGTACACCCTAAACTGCTTCCTCCCACACAGAGGTCGTCGGTAGCTAAAGCACGGTTTCTCTTCAGTGTTGTTTCTCCGAGTTAGAACGCTTGCTATTAATGTCCACAATAGCCAAACTGTGGAAAGAGCCAAGATGTCCATCAACAGATGAATGGATAAAGAAGATGTGGTATATATATATATATATATATATATACACAATGGATATTATGCAGCCATCAAAAGGAATGAGATCTTGCCATCTGCAACGACGTGGATGGAACTGGAGGGTATTATGCTGAGCGAAATAAGTCAAACAGAGAAAGACATGTATCATATGACCTCACTGATATGAGGAATTCTTAATCTCAGGAAAGAAGCTGAGGGTTGCTGGAGTGGGGGGTGGGGCGGGAGGGATGGGGTGACTGGGTGATGAACACTGGGGAGGGTATGTGTTCTGGTAAGCGCTGTGAAATGTGCAAGACTGTTGAATCTGAGATCTGTACCTCTGAAACAAATAATGCAATATATGTTAAGAAAGAAAAGAAGAAGAATGTAGCAGGAGGGGAAGAATGAAGGGGGAGAAATCGGAGGGGGAGAAGAACCATGAGAGACGATGGACTCTGAAAAACAAACTGAGGGTTCTAGAGGGGAGGGGGGTGGGAGGATGGGTTAGCCTGGTGATGGGTATTGAGGAGGGCACGTTCTGCATGGAGCACTGGGTGTTATGCACAAACAATGAATCATGGAACACTATATCTAAAACTACTGATGTAATGTATGGGGATTAACATAACAATAAAAAAATTTCATAAAAAAAAAAAAAAGAACGCTTGCTATTAGACTTCCCTGCAAAAGTGGGGCCGCAGTGCTAGCCCCAGGAAACAAGTGGGGAGTCGTGTTGTGCCTTCTGCCGGGGCCTGAGTCCCACACGGAAAATGGTTCTGGACTCACTTGTAGTGCGCTCACGCATGCACACAGCAAAATGCGTCCACCCTCCGGCATGGCTACTTTAGCCGAAGCAGGAATTCTCTACAGAGTTGTTCCTTTGAGTTAGGTGGTTGGCTTTAGGCCTGCAGGCACACCCGGGGCAAGGGTACCAGCCTCATCAACAAGAGGTGAGTTGAGAGCTGCCTTGCGCTCCGGCCTGTTTCTCACTCCATTTCACGTATGGGACCCTTTCCCCGGGCTCTCATACACGAGCACTGTCAAATTCCCCTGGCTTCAGGAACGGCAATGTTAACTAAAGCGCAGTAACTCTAGAGCATTGATTCTTGGTGTTAGTAGCCTGGGAACTAGGCATCCAGGCACACAGGGTACAGCAGTGCTAATCTCCTCAAACAAGAGGTGAGTCCACAGCAGCCTTCCTTACAGGCCTGCTTCTCACTCCGAGTTACGTTTAGGTTCCATTTCTCATGCTTTCTCAAAAACACACAATAGATGAAGTGCACGCTCAGGAAGGGCGATCTTTGCTGAGGCACGGGTCCTCTGCACTTTTGTTCCCTTGCGTTGGGTGGATGGCACTTAGGACTCCACGCACACACGGGAGAGCCGATCTAGTTTCCCGAAACAAGAGTTGAGTCGATAGCTGCCTCCTGCCCATGCTTATTTCTGCCTCGGAATTCTGCTGGGACTCATTCCCCAGGTTTGCACTCAAGCAGAGTTGAAAATGCTGCCACCCTGTGGAGAGGCGAATGAGCTGAAGCTGGGCTTCTTGACCGGCTTCTTTCTGCCAAATCAGTGTGGAGCACTTGGCATTCCTATGCACACATGGAGCGGTAGTGTTAGCTTCAGGTAACAAGAGCTGAGTCGAGAGGTGCCTTCTGGCCCGGACTTCTTCTCCCTCGGTCTCACGTAAGGAACCCGTTCCCCAGGCTCTCACCCACGGTAGCCTGGAAACTGCTTCCTCCCTCAGAGACGTGGATGGCAGCTAAAGCACGGTTTCTCTACCGTGTTGTTTCTTCGAGTTAGAACGCTAGCGATTAGACTTCCATGCGAAAGTGGGGCCGCCGTGCTAGCTTGATGAAGCACATGGCGAGTCGTGTTCTGCCTTCTGCTGGGGCCTGAGTCTCACTCGCAAAAAGCTTTGGACTCCCTCGCAGGGCTCTCACGCACGCACACAACAAAATGCTTCCCCACCCTCTGGAGTGGCTGTTTTAGCTGAAGCATGGATTCTCTACCAAGTTTTTCCTTCGACTTAGGTGGTTGTCTTTAAGCCTGCACGCACACCCGGGGTAACGGTACTGGCCCCATAGCCACGGTATGAGTGGAGGGCTGCCTTGTGTACCGGCCTGTCTCTCCCCCGATTTTACGAAATGGAACCCGTCCCCAGGCTCTCACCCACAGTACACTCTATACTGCTTCCTCCCACAGAGGTCGACGCTAGCTAAAGCACGGTTTCTCTACAGTGTTGTTTCTCCGAGTTACAACGCTAGCGATTAGACTTCCATGCAAAAGTGGGGCCGCAGTGCTAACTTCATGGAACAAGTGGGGAGGCGTGTCCTCCCTTCTCCCGGGGCCTGAGTCTCACACGGAAAATGGTTTGGGACCCCATTGCACTTCTCTCACGCAGGCACACAGCAAAATGCTTCCAGCCTCAGGAATGCCTATGTTCGCTGAAGCAGGAATTCTCTACGAAGTTGCTCCTTCGACTTAGGTGCTTGGCTTTAGGCCTGCAGGCACACCCGGGGCAACTGCACTAGCCTCGTAAACAAGAGGTGAGTTGACAGCTGCCTTCTGCACTGGCCTGTCTCTCCCTCGATTTTACCTATGGAACCTGTCCCCAGGCTCTCACCCACAGTGCAGCGTAAACTGCTTTCTCACACAGAGAGGTCGACGGTAGCTAAAGCACGCTTTCTCTACACTGTTGTTTCTTCGAGTTTGAACGCTAGCGATTAGACTTCCAGGCAAAAGCGGGGCCGCAGTGCTAGCTTGATGACACACATGGCGAGTCGTGTTCTGCCTTCTGCTGGAGCCTGAGTCTCACTCGCAAAAAGCTTTGGACTCCCTTGCAGGGCTCTCACGCACGCACACAACAAAATGCTTCCACCCTCTGGAGTGGCTGTTTTAGCTGAAGCATGGATTCTCTACCAAGTTTTTCCTTCGACTTAGGTGGTTGTCTTTAAGCCTGCACGCACACCCGGGGCAACGGTACTAGCCCCATAACCATGGTGTGAGCGGAGAGCTGCCTTGTGTACCGGCCTGTCCCTCCCCCGATTTTCCGAAATGGAACCCGTCCTCAGGCTCTCACCCACAGTACACCCTAAACTGCTTCCTCCCACACACAGGTCGACGGTACCTAAAGCACGGTTTCTCTAGTGTTGTTTCTCCGACTTAGAATGCTAGCGATTAGACTTCCATGCAAAAGTGGGGCCGCAGTGCTAGCTTCATGAAACAAGTGCGGAGTCGTGTTCTGCTTTCTTCCGGGGCCTGAGTCTCACACAGAAAATGGTTTGGGACTCAGCTGCAGGGCGCTCACCCTTGCACACAGCAAAATGCGTCCACCCTCAGGCATGGCTCTTTTAGCCGAAGCAGGAATTCTCTAAAGACTTGTTCCCTTGAGTTAGGTGGTTGGCTTTAGGCCTGCAGGCACCCCCGGGGCAAGGGTACTAGCATCAGAAACAAGAGGTGAGTTGAGAGCTCCCTTCCACACCGGCCTGTTTCTCACTCCATTTCACGTATGGGACCCTTTCCCGGTCTCTCCTACAGGAGCACTGTAAAATTCCTCCGTCTTCAGGAACGGCAATGTTACATAAAGGGCAGGAACTATACACCATTGCTTCGTGGCCTCAGTAGCCTGGTAGGCGAATGAGCTGCAGCTGGGATTCTTTACAGGCTTGTTCCTTCCAAGGCAGTGTTGAGCACGGAGCATTCCAAGCACACATGGAGCAGTAGTGTTAGCTTCAGGTAGCAAGATCTGAGTCCAGAGGTGCCTTCTGCCCGGAACGGTTTCTCCCTCGGTTTCACGTATGGAAACCGTTCCCCAGGCTCTCACCCACGGTACCCTGTATACCGCTTCCTCCGCCTGGAGGTCGACAGTAACTAAAGCACGATTTCTCTACACTGTTGTTTCTTTGAGTTAGAACGCTAGTGATGAGACCTCCATGCAAAAGTGGGGCCGCAGTGCTAGCTTGATGAAACACAGGGGGAGTCGTGTTCTGCCTTCTGCTGGGGCCTGAGTCTCACTCGCAAAAAGCTTTGGACTCCCTTGCAGGGCTCTCATGCACGCACACAACAAAATGCTTCCACCCTCAGGAGCGGCTGTCTTAGCTGAAGCATGGATTCTCCACCGAGTTTTTCCTTCGAGTTAGGCGGTTTTCATGAAGCCTGCACACACACCCGGGGCAACGGTACTAGCCCCATAACCATGGTGTGAGTTGAGAGCTGCCTTCTCTCTGGCCTGTCTCTCCCTCGATTTTACGAAACGGAACCCGTCCCCAGGCTCTCACCCACAGTACACCCTAAACTGCTTCCTCCCACACAGAGGTCGTCGGTAGCTAAAGCACGGTTTCTCTTCAGTGTTGTTTCTCCGAGTTAGAACGCTTGCTATTAATGTCCACAATAGCCAAACTGTGGAAAGAGCCAAGATGTCCATCAACAGATGAATGGATAAAGAAGATGTGGTATATATATATATATATATATATATATATATATACACAATGGATATTATGCAGCCATCAAAAGGAATGAGATCTTGCCATCTGCAACGACGTGGATGGAACTGGAGGGTATTATGCTGAGCGAAATAAGTCAAACAGAGAAAGACATGTATCATATGACCTCACTGATATGAGGAATTCTTAATCTCAGGAAAGAAGCTGAGGGTTGCTGGAGTGGGGGGTGGGGCGGGAGGGATGGGGTGACTGGGTGATGAACACTGGGGAGGGTATGTGTTCTGGTAAGCGCTGTGAAATGTGCAAGACTGTGGAATCTCAGATCTGTACCTCTGAAACAAATAATGCAATATATGTTAAGAAAGAAAAGAAGAAGAATGTAGCAGGAGGGGAAGAATGAAGGGGGAGAAATCGGAGGGGGAGAAGAACCATGAGAGACGATGGACTCTGAAAAACAAACTGAGGGTTCTAGAGGGGAGGGGGGTGGGAGGATGGGTTAGCCTGGTGATGGGTATTGAGGAGGGCACGTTCTGCATGGAGCACTGGGTGTTATGCACAAACAATGAATCATGGAACACTATATCTAAAACTACTGATGTAATGTATGGGGATTAACATAACAATAAAAAAATTTCATAAAAAAAAAAAAAAGAACGCTTGCTATTAGACTTCCCTGCAAAAGTGGGGCCGCAGTGCTAGCCCCAGGAAACAAGTGGGGAGTCGTGTTGTGCCTTCTGCCGGGGCCTGAGTCCCACACGGAAAATGGTTCTGGACTCACTTGTAGTGCGCTCACGCATGCACACAGCAAAATGCGTCCACCCTCCGGCATGGCTACTTTAGCCGAAGCAGGAATTCTCTACAGAGTTGTTCCTTTGAGTTAGGTGGTTGGCTTTAGGCCTGCAGGCACACCCGGGGCAAGGGTACCAGCCTCATCAACAAGAGGTGAGTTGAGAGCTGCCTTGCGCTCCGGCCTGTTTCTCACTCCATTTCACGTATGGGACCCTTTCCCCGGGCTCTCATACACGAGCACTGTCAAATTCCCCTGGCTTCAGGAACGGCAATGTTAACTAAAGCGCAGTAACTCTAGAGCATTGATTCTTGGTGTTAGTAGCCTGGGAACTAGGCATCCAGGCACACAGGGTACAGCAGTGCTAATCTCCTCAAACAAGAGGTGAGTCCACAGCAGCCTTCCTTACAGGCCTGCTTCTCACTCCGAGTTACGTTTAGGTTCCATTTCTCATGCTTTCTCAAAAACACACAATAGATGAAGTGCACGCTCAGGAAGGGCGATCTTTGCTGAGGCACGGGTCCTCTGCACTTTTGTTCCCTTGCGTTGGGTGGATGGCACTTAGGACTCCACGCACACACGGGAGAGCCGATCTAGTTTCCCGAAACAAGAGTTGAGTCGATAGCTGCCTCCTGCCCATGCTTATTTCTGCCTCGGAATTCTGCTGGGACTCATTCCCCAGGTTTGCACTCAAGCAGAGTTGAAAATGCTGCCACCCTGTGGAGAGGCGAATGAGCTGAAGCTGGGCTTCTTGACCGGCTTCTTTCTGCCAAATCAGTGTGGAGCACTTGGCATTCCTATGCACACATGGAGCGGTAGTGTTAGCTTCAGGTAACAAGAGCTGAGTCGAGAGGTGCCTTCTGGCCCGGACTTCTTCTCCCTCGGTCTCACGTAAGGAACCCGTTCCCCAGGCTCTCACCCACGGTAGCCTGGAAACTGCTTCCTCCCTCAGAGACGTGGATGGCAGCTAAAGCACGGTTTCTCTACCGTGTTGTTTCTTCGAGTTAGAACGCTAGCGATTAGACTTCCATGCGAAAGTGGGGCCGCCGTGCTAGCTTGATGAAGCACATGGCGAGTCGTGTTCTGCCTTCTGCTGGGGCCTGAGTCTCACTCGCAAAAAGCTTTGGACTCCCTCGCAGGGCTCTCACGCACGCACACAACAAAATGCTTCCCCACCCTCTGGAGTGGCTGTTTTAGCTGAAGCATGGATTCTCTACCAAGTTTTTCCTTCGACTTAGGTGGTTGTCTTTAAGCCTGCACGCACACCCGGGGTAACGGTACTGGCCCCATAGCCACGGTATGAGTGGAGGGCTGCCTTGTGTACCGGCCTGTCTCTCCCCCGATTTTACGAAATGGAACCCGTCCCCAGGCTCTCACCCACAGTACACTCTATACTGCTTCCTCCCACAGAGGTCGACGCTAGCTAAAGCACGGTTTCTCTACAGTGTTGTTTCTCCGAGTTACAACGCTAGCGATTAGACTTCCATGCAAAAGTGGGGCCGCAGTGCTAACTTCATGGAACAAGTGGGGAGGCGTGTCCTCCCTTCTCCCGGGGCCTGAGTCTCACACGGAAAATGGTTTGGGACCCCATTGCACTTCTCTCACGCAGGCACACAGCAAAATGCTTCCAGCCTCAGGAATGCCTATGTTCGCTGAAGCAGGAATTCTCTACGAAGTTGCTCCTTCGACTTAGGTGCTTGGCTTTAGGCCTGCAGGCACACCCGGGGCAACTGCACTAGCCTCGTAAACAAGAGGTGAGTTGACAGCTGCCTTCTGCACTGGCCTGTCTCTCCCTCGATTTTACCTATGGAACCTGTCCCCAGGCTCTCACCCACAGTGCAGCGTAAACTGCTTTCTCACACAGAGAGGTCGACGGTAGCTAAAGCACGCTTTCTCTACACTGTTGTTTCTTCGAGTTTGAACGCTAGCGATTAGACTTCCAGGCAAAAGCGGGGCCGCAGTGCTAGCTTGATGACACACATGGCGAGTCGTGTTCTGCCTTCTGCTGGGGCCTGAGTCTCACTCGCAAAAAGCTTTGGACTCCCTTGCAGGGCTCTCACGCACGCACACAACAAAATGCTTCCACCCTCTGGAGTGGCTGTTTTAGCTGAAGCATGGATTCTCTACCAAGTTTTTCCTTCGACTTAGGTGGTTGTCTTTAAGCCTGCACGCACACCCGGGGCAACGGTACTAGCCCCATAACCATGGTGTGAGCGGAGAGCTGCCTTGTGTACCGGCCTGTCCCTCCCCCGATTTTCCGAAATGGAACCCGTCCTCAGGCTCTCACCCACAGTACACCCTAAACTGCTTCCTCCCACACACAGGTCGACGGTACCTAAAGCACGGTTTCTCTAGTGTTGTTTCTCCGACTTAGAATGCTAGCGATTAGACTTCCATGCAAAAGTGGGGCCGCAGTGCTAGCTTCATGAAACAAGTGGGGAGTCGTGTTCTGCTTTCTTCCGGGGCCTGAGTCTCACACAGAAAATGGTTTGGGACTCAGCTGCAGGGCGCTCACCCTTGCACACAGCAAAATGCGTCCACCCTCAGGCATGGCTCTTTTAGCCGAAGCAGGAATTCTCTAAAGACTTGTTCCCTTGAGTTAGGTGGTTGGCTTTAGGCCTGCAGGCACCCCCGGGGCAAGGGTACTAGCATCAGAAACAAGAGGTGAGTTGAGAGCTCCCTTCCACACCGGCCTGTTTCTCACTCCATTTCACGTATGGGACCCTTTCCCGGTCTCTCCTACAGGAGCACTGTAAAATTCCTCCGTCTTCAGGAACGGCAATGTTACATAAAGGGCAGGAACTATACACCATTGCTTCGTGGCCTCAGTAGCCTGGTAGGCGAATGAGCTGCAGCTGGGATTCTTTACAGGCTTGTTCCTTCCAAGGCAGTGTTGAGCACGGAGCATTCCAAGCACACATGGAGCAGTAGTGTTAGCTTCAGGTAGCAAGATCTGAGTCCAGAGGTGCCTTCTGCCCGGAACGGTTTCTCCCTCGGTTTCACGTATGGAAACCGTTCCCCAGGCTCTCACCCACGGTACCCTGTATACCGCTTCCTCCGCCTGGAGGTCGACAGTAACTAAAGCACGATTTCTCTACACTGTTGTTTCTTTGAGTTAGAACGCTAGTGATGAGACCTCCATGCAAAAGTGGGGCCGCAGTGCTAGCTTGATGAAACACAGGGGGAGTCGTGTTCTGCCTTCTGCTGGGGCCTGAGTCTCACTCGCAAAAAGCTTTGGACTCCCTTGCAGGGCTCTCATGCACGCACACAACAAAATGCTTCCACCCTCAGGAGCGGCTGTCTTAGCTGAAGCATGGATTCTCCACCGAGTTTTTCCTTCGAGTTAGGCGGTTTTCATTAAGCCTGCACACACACCCGGGGCAACGGTACTAGCCCCATAACCATGGTGTGAGTTGAGAGCTGCCTTCTCTCTGGCCTGTCTCTCCCTCGATTTTACGAAACGGAACCCGTCCCCAGGCTCTCACCCACAGTACACCCTAAACTGCTTCCTCCCACACAGAGGTCGTCGGTAGCTAAAGCACGGTTTCTCTTCAGTGTTGTTTCTCCGAGTTAGAACGCTTGCTATTAATGTCCACAATAGCCAAACTGTGGAAAGAGCCAAGATGTCCATCAACAGATGAATGGATAAAGAAGATGTGGTATATATATATATATATATATATATACACAATGGATATTATGCAGCCATCAAAAGGAATGAGATCTTGCCATCTGCAACGACGTGGATGGAACTGGAGGGTATTATGCTGAGCGAAATAAGTCAAACAGAGAAAGACATGTATCATATGACCTCACTGATATGAGGAATTCTTAATCTCAGGAAAGAAGCTGAGGGTTGCTGGAGTGGGGGGTGGGGCGGGAGGGATGGGGTGACTGGGTGATGAACACTGGGGAGGGTATGTGTTCTGGTAAGCGCTGTGAAATGTGCAAGACTGTTGAATCTGAGATCTGTACCTCTGAAACAAATAATGCAATATATGTTAAGAAAGAAAAGAAGAAGAATGTAGCAGGAGGGGAAGAATGAAGGGGGAGAAATCGGAGGGGGAGAAGAACCATGAGAGACGATGGACTCTGAAAAACAAACTGAGGGTTCTAGAGGGGAGGGGGGTGGGAGGATGGGTTAGCCTGGTGATGGGTATTGAGGAGGGCACGTTCTGCATGGAGCACTGGGTGTTATGCACAAACAATGAATCATGGAACACTATATCTAAAACTACTGATGTAATGTATGGGGATTAACATAACAATAAAAAAATTTCATAAAAAAAAAAAAAGAACGCTTGCTATTAGACTTCCCTGCAAAAGTGGGGCCGCAGTGCTAGCCCCAGGAAACAAGTGGGGAGTCGTGTTGTGCCTTCTGCCGGGGCCTGAGTCCCACACGGAAAATGGTTCTGGACTCACTTGTAGTGCGCTCACGCATGCACACAGCAAAATGCGTCCACCCTCCGGCATGGCTACTTTAGCCGAAGCAGGAATTCTCTACAGAGTTGTTCCTTTGAGTTAGGTGGTTGGCTTTAGGCCTGCAGGCACACCCGGGGCAAGGGTACCAGCCTCATCAACAAGAGGTGAGTTGAGAGCTGCCTTGCGCTCCGGCCTGTTTCTCACTCCATTTCACGTATGGGACCCTTTCCCCGGGCTCTCATACACGAGCACTGTCAAATTCCCCTGGCTTCAGGAACGGCAATGTTAACTAAAGCGCAGTAACTCTAGAGCATTGATTCTTGGTGTTAGTAGCCTGGGAACTAGGCATCCAGGCACACAGGGTACAGCAGTGCTAATCTCCTCAAACAAGAGGTGAGTCCACAGCAGCCTTCCTTACAGGCCTGCTTCTCACTCCGAGTTACGTTTAGGTTCCATTTCTCATGCTTTCTCAAAAACACACAATAGATGAAGTGCACGCTCAGGAAGGGCGATCTTTGCTGAGGCACGGGTCCTCTGCACTTTTGTTCCCTTGCGTTGGGTGGATGGCACTTAGGACTCCACGCACACACGGGAGAGCCGATCTAGTTTCCCGAAACAAGAGTTGAGTCGATAGCTGCCTCCTGCCCATGCTTATTTCTGCCTCGGAATTCTGCTGGGACTCATTCCCCAGGTTTGCACTCAAGCAGAGTTGAAAATGCTGCCACCCTGTGGAGAGGCGAATGAGCTGAAGCTGGGCTTCTTGACCGGCTTCTTTCTGCCAAATCAGTGTGGAGCACTTGGCATTCCTATGCACACATGGAGCGGTAGTGTTAGCTTCAGGTAACAAGAGCTGAGTCGAGAGGTGCCTTCTGGCCCGGACTTCTTCTCCCTCGGTCTCACGTAAGGAACCCGTTCCCCAGGCTCTCACCCACGGTAGCCTGGAAACTGCTTCCTCCCTCAGAGACGTGGATGGCAGCTAAAGCACGGTTTCTCTACCGTGTTGTTTCTTCGAGTTAGAACGCTAGCGATTAGACTTCCATGCGAAAGTGGGGCCGCCGTGCTAGCTTGATGAAGCACATGGCGAGTCGTGTTCTGCCTTCTGCTGGGGCCTGAGTCTCACTCGCAAAAAGCTTTGGACTCCCTCGCAGGGCTCTCACGCACGCACACAACAAAATGCTTCCCCACCCTCTGGAGTGGCTGTTTTAGCTGAAGCATGGATTCTCTACCAAGTTTTTCCTTCGACTTAGGTGGTTGTCTTTAAGCCTGCACGCACACCCGGGGTAACGGTACTGGCCCCATAGCCACGGTATGAGTGGAGGGCTGCCTTGTGTACCGGCCTGTCTCTCCCCCGATTTTACGAAATGGAACCCGTCCCCAGGCTCTCACCCACAGTACACTCTATACTGCTTCCTCCCACAGAGGTCGACGCTAGCTAAAGCACGGTTTCTCTACAGTGTTGTTTCTCCGAGTTACAACGCTAGCGATTAGACTTCCATGCAAAAGTGGGGCCGCAGTGCTAACTTCATGGAACAAGTGGGGAGGCGTGTCCTCCCTTCTCCCGGGGCCTGAGTCTCACACGGAAAATGGTTTGGGACCCCATTGCACTTCTCTCACGCAGGCACACAGCAAAATGCTTCCAGCCTCAGGAATGCCTATGTTCGCTGAAGCAGGAATTCTCTACGAAGTTGCTCCTTCGACTTAGGTGCTTGGCTTTAGGCCTGCAGGCACACCCGGGGCAACTGCACTAGCCTCGTAAACAAGAGGTGAGTTGACAGCTGCCTTCTGCACTGGCCTGTCTCTCCCTCGATTTTACCTATGGAACCTGTCCCCAGGCTCTCACCCACAGTGCAGCGTAAACTGCTTTCTCACACAGAGAGGTCGACGGTAGCTAAAGCACGCTTTCTCTACACTGTTGTTTCTTCGAGTTTGAACGCTAGCGATTAGACTTCCAGGCAAAAGCGGGGCCGCAGTGCTAGCTTGATGACACACATGGCGAGTCGTGTTCTGCCTTCTGCTGGGGCCTGAGTCTCACTCGCAAAAAGCTTTGGACTCCCTTGCAGGGCTCTCACGCACGCACACAACAAAATGCTTCCACCCTCTGGAGTGGCTGTTTTAGCTGAAGCATGGATTCTCTACCAAGTTTTTCCTTCGACTTAGGTGGTTGTCTTTAAGCCTGCACGCACACCCGGGGCAACGGTACTAGCCCCATAACCATGGTGTGAGCGGAGAGCTGCCTTGTGTACCGGCCTGTCCCTCCCCCGATTTTCCGAAATGGAACCCGTCCTCAGGCTCTCACCCACAGTACACCCTAAACTGCTTCCTCCCACACACAGGTCGACGGTACCTAAAGCACGGTTTCTCTAGTGTTGTTTCTCCGACTTAGAATGCTAGCGATTAGACTTCCATGCAAAAGTGGGGCCGCAGTGCTAGCTTCATGAAACAAGTGCGGAGTCGTGTTCTGCTTTCTTCCGGGGCCTGAGTCTCACACAGAAAATGGTTTGGGACTCAGCTGCAGGGCGCTCACCCTTGCACACAGCAAAATGCGTCCACCCTCAGGCATGGCTCTTTTAGCCGAAGCAGGAATTCTCTAAAGACTTGTTCCCTTGAGTTAGGTGGTTGGCTTTAGGCCTGCAGGCACCCCCGGGGCAAGGGTACTAGCATCAGAAACAAGAGGTGAGTTGAGAGCTCCCTTCCACACCGGCCTGTTTCTCACTCCATTTCACGTATGGGACCCTTTCCCGGTCTCTCCTACAGGAGCACTGTAAAATTCCTCCGTCTTCAGGAACGGCAATGTTACATAAAGGGCAGGAACTATACACCATTGCTTCGTGGCCTCAGTAGCCTGGTAGGCGAATGAGCTGCAGCTGGGATTCTTTACAGGCTTGTTCCTTCCAAGGCAGTGTTGAGCACGGAGCATTCCAAGCACACATGGAGCAGTAGTGTTAGCTTCAGGTAGCAAGATCTGAGTCCAGAGGTGCCTTCTGCCCGGAACGGTTTCTCCCTCGGTTTCACGTATGGAAACCGTTCCCCAGGCTCTCACCCACGGTACCCTGTATACCGCTTCCTCCGCCTGGAGGTCGACAGTAACTAAAGCACGATTTCTCTACACTGTTGTTTCTTTGAGTTAGAACGCTAGTGATGAGACCTCCATGCAAAAGTGGGGCCGCAGTGCTAGCTTGATGAAACACAGGGGGAGTCGTGTTCTGCCTTCTGCTGGGGCCTGAGTCTCACTCGCAAAAAGCTTTGGACTCCCTTGCAGGGCTCTCATGCACGCACACAACAAAATGCTTCCACCCTCAGGAGCGGCTGTCTTAGCTGAAGCATGGATTCTCCACCGAGTTTTTCCTTCGAGTTAGGCGGTTTTCATTAAGCCTGCACACACACCCGGGGCAACGGTACTAGCCCCATAACCATGGTGTGAGTTGAGAGCTGCCTTCTCTCTGGCCTGTCTCTCCCTCGATTTTACGAAACGGAACCCGTCCCCAGGCTCTCACCCACAGTACACCCTAAACTGCTTCCTCCCACACAGAGGTCGTCGGTAGCTAAAGCACGGTTTCTCTTTAGTGTTGTTTCTCCGAGTTAGAACGCTTGCTATTAATGTCCACAATAGCCAAACTGTGGAAAGAGCCAAGATGTCCATCAACAGATGAATGGATAAAGAAGATGTGGTATATATATATATATATATATATATACACAATGGATATTATGCAGCCATCAAAAGGAATGAGATCTTGCCATCTGCAACGACGTGGATGGAACTGGAGGGTATTATGCTGAGCGAAATAAGTCAAACAGAGAAAGACATGTATCATATGACCTCACTGATATGAGGAATTCTTAATCTCAGGAAAGAAGCTGAGGGTTGCTGGAGTGGGGGGTGGGGCGGGAGGGATGGGGTGACTGGGTGATGAACACTGGGGAGGGTATGTGTTCTGGTAAGCGCTGTGAAATGTGCAAGACTGTTGAATCTGAGATCTGTACCTCTGAAACAAATAATGCAATATATGTTAAGAAAGAAAAGAAGAAGAATGTAGCAGGAGGGGAAGAATGAAGGGGGAGAAATCGGAGGGGGAGAAGAACCATGAGAGACGATGGACTCTGAAAAACAAACTGAGGGTTCTAGAGGGGAGGGGGGTGGGAGGATGGGTTAGCCTGGTGATGGGTATTGAGGAGGGCACGTTCTGCATGGAGCACTGGGTGTTATGCACAAACAATGAATCATGGAACACTATATCTAAAACTACTGATGTAATGTATGGGGATTAACATAACAATAAAAAAATTTCATAAAAAAAAAAAAAGAACGCTTGCTATTAGACTTCCCTGCAAAAGTGGGGCCGCAGTGCTAGCCCCAGGAAACAAGTGGGGAGTCGTGTTGTGCCTTCTGCCGGGGCCTGAGTCCCACACGGAAAATGGTTCTGGACTCACTTGTAGTGCGCTCACGCATGCACACAGCAAAATGCGTCCACCCTCCGGCATGGCTACTTTAGCCGAAGCAGGAATTCTCTACAGAGTTGTTCCTTTGAGTTAGGTGGTTGGCTTTAGGCCTGCAGGCACACCCGGGGCAAGGGTACCAGCCTCATCAACAAGAGGTGAGTTGAGAGCTGCCTTGCGCTCCGGCCTGTTTCTCACTCCATTTCACGTATGGGACCCTTTCCCCGGGCTCTCATACACGAGCACTGTCAAATTCCCCTGGCTTCAGGAACGGCAATGTTAACTAAAGCGCAGTAACTCTAGAGCATTGATTCTTGGTGTTAGTAGCCTGGGAACTAGGCATCCAGGCACACAGGGTACAGCAGTGCTAATCTCCTCAAACAAGAGGTGAGTCCACAGCAGCCTTCCTTACAGGCCTGCTTCTCACTCCGAGTTACGTTTAGGTTCCATTTCTCATGCTTTCTCAAAAACACACAATAGATGAAGTGCACGCTCAGGAAGGGCGATCTTTGCTGAGGCACGGGTCCTCTGCACTTTTGTTCCCTTGCGTTGGGTGGATGGCACTTAGGACTCCACGCACACACGGGAGAGCCGATCTAGTTTCCCGAAACAAGAGTTGAGTCGATAGCTGCCTCCTGCCCATGCTTATTTCTGCCTCGGAATTCTGCTGGGACTCATTCCCCAGGTTTGCACTCAAGCAGAGTTGAAAATGCTGCCACCCTGTGGAGAGGCGAATGAGCTGAAGCTGGGCTTCTTGACCGGCTTCTTTCTGCCAAATCAGTGTGGAGCACTTGGCATTCCTATGCACACATGGAGCGGTAGTGTTAGCTTCAGGTAACAAGAGCTGAGTCGAGAGGTGCCTTCTGGCCCGGACTTCTTCTCCCTCGGTCTCACGTAAGGAACCCGTTCCCCAGGCTCTCACCCACGGTAGCCTGGAAACTGCTTCCTCCCTCAGAGACGTGGATGGCAGCTAAAGCACGGTTTCTCTACCGTGTTGTTTCTTCGAGTTAGAACGCTAGCGATTAGACTTCCATGCGAAAGTGGGGCCGCCGTGCTAGCTTGATGAAGCACATGGCGAGTCGTGTTCTGCCTTCTGCTGGGGCCTGAGTCTCACTCGCAAAAAGCTTTGGACTCCCTCGCAGGGCTCTCACGCACGCACACAACAAAATGCTTCCCCACCCTCTGGAGTGGCTGTTTTAGCTGAAGCATGGATTCTCTACCAAGTTTTTCCTTCGACTTAGGTGGTTGTCTTTAAGCCTGCACGCACACCCGGGGTAACGGTACTGGCCCCATAGCCACGGTATGAGTGGAGGGCTGCCTTGTGTACCGGCCTGTCTCTCCCCCGATTTTACGAAATGGAACCCGTCCCCAGGCTCTCACCCACAGTACACTCTATACTGCTTCCTCCCACAGAGGTCGACGCTAGCTAAAGCACTTTTGTTCCCTTGCGTTGGGTGGATGGCACTTAGGACTCCACGCACACACGGGAGAGCCGATCTAGTTTCCCGAAACAAGAGTTGAGTCGATAGCTGCCTCCTGCCCATGCTTATTTCTGCCTCGGAATTCTGCTGGGACTCATTCCCCAGGTTTGCACTCAAGCAGAGTTGAAAATGCTGCCACCCTGTGGAGAGGCGAATGAGCTGAAGCTGGGCTTCTTGACTCTACAGTGTTGTTTCTCCGAGTTACAACGCTAGCGATTAGACTTCCATGCAAAAGTGGGGCCGCAGTGCTAACTTCATGGAACAAGTGGGGAGGCGTGTCCTCCCTTCTCCCGGGGCCTGAGTCTCACACGGAAAATGGTTTGGGACCCCATTGCACTTCTCTCACGCAGGCACACAGCAAAATGCTTCCAGCCTCAGGAATGCCTATGTTCGCTGAAGCAGGAATTCTCTACGAAGTTGCTCCTTCGACTTAGGTGCTTGGCTTTAGGCCTGCAGGCACACCCGGGGCAACTGCACTAGCCTCGTAAACAAGAGGTGAGTTGACAGCTGCCTTCTGCACTGGCCTGTCTCTCCCTCGATTTTACCTATGGAACCTGTCCCCAGGCTCTCACCCACAGTGCAGCGTAAACTGCTTTCTCACACAGAGAGGTCGACGGTAGCTAAAGCACGCTTTCTCTACACTGTTGTTTCTTCGAGTTTGAACGCTAGCGATTAGACTTCCAGGCAAAAGCGGGGCCGCAGTGCTAGCTTGATGACACACATGGCGAGTCGTGTTCTGCCTTCTGCTGGGGCCTGAGTCTCACTCGCAAAAAGCTTTGGACTCCCTTGCAGGGCTCTCACGCACGCACACAACAAAATGCTTCCACCCTCTGGAGTGGCTGTTTTAGCTGAAGCATGGATTCTCTACCAAGTTTTTCCTTCGACTTAGGTGGTTGTCTTTAAGCCTGCACGCACACCCGGGGCAACGGTACTAGCCCCATAACCATGGTGTGAGCGGAGAGCTGCCTTGTGTACCGGCCTGTCCCTCCCCCGATTTTCCGAAATGGAACCCGTCCTCAGGCTCTCACCCACAGTACACCCTAAACTGCTTCCTCCCACACACAGGTCGACGGTACCTAAAGCACGGTTTCTCTAGTGTTGTTTCTCCGACTTAGAATGCTAGCGATTAGACTTCCATGCAAAAGTGGGGCCGCAGTGCTAGCTTCATGAAACAAGTGCGGAGTCGTGTTCTGCTTTCTTCCGGGGCCTGAGTCTCACACAGAAAATGGTTTGGGACTCAGCTGCAGGGCGCTCACCCTTGCACACAGCAAAATGCGTCCACCCTCAGGCATGGCTCTTTTAGCCGAAGCAGGAATTCTCTAAAGACTTGTTCCCTTGAGTTAGGTGGTTGGCTTTAGGCCTGCAGGCACCCCCGGGGCAAGGGTACTAGCATCAGAAACAAGAGGTGAGTTGAGAGCTCCCTTCCACACCGGCCTGTTTCTCACTCCATTTCACGTATGGGACCCTTTCCCGGTCTCTCCTACAGGAGCACTGTAAAATTCCTCCGTCTTCAGGAACGGCAATGTTACATAAAGGGCAGGAACTATACACCATTGCTTCGTGGCCTCAGTAGCCTGGTAGGCGAATGAGCTGCAGCTGGGATTCTTTACAGGCTTGTTCCTTCCAAGGCAGTGTTGAGCACGGAGCATTCCAAGCACACATGGAGCAGTAGTGTTAGCTTCAGGTAGCAAGATCTGAGTCCAGAGGTGCCTTCTGCCCGGAACGGTTTCTCCCTCGGTTTCACGTATGGAAACCGTTCCCCAGGCTCTCACCCACGGTACCCTGTATACCGCTTCCTCCGCCTGGAGGTCGACAGTAACTAAAGCACGATTTCTCTACACTGTTGTTTCTTTGAGTTAGAACGCTAGTGATGAGACCTCCATGCAAAAGTGGGGCCGCAGTGCTAGCTTGATGAAACACAGGGGGAGTCGTGTTCTGCCTTCTGCTGGGGCCTGAGTCTCACTCGCAAAAAGCTTTGGACTCCCTTGCAGGGCTCTCATGCACGCACACAACAAAATGCTTCCACCCTCAGGAGCGGCTGTCTTAGCTGAAGCATGGATTCTCCACCGAGTTTTTCCTTCGAGTTAGGCGGTTTTCATGAAGCCTGCACACACACCCGGGGCAACGGTACTAGCCCCATAACCATGGTGTGAGTTGAGAGCTGCCTTCTCTCTGGCCTGTCTCTCCCTCGATTTTACGAAACGGAACCCGTCCCCAGGCTCTCACCCACAGTACACCCTAAACTGCTTCCTCCCACACAGAGGTCGTCGGTAGCTAAAGCACGGTTTCTCTTCAGTGTTGTTTCTCCGAGTTAGAACGCTTGCTATTAATGTCCACAATAGCCAAACTGTGGAAAGAGCCAAGATGTCCATCAACAGATGAATGGATAAAGAAGATGTGGTATATATATATATATATATATATATACACAATGGATATTATGCAGCCATCAAAAGGAATGAGATCTTGCCATCTGCAACGACGTGGATGGAACTGGAGGGTATTATGCTGAGCGAAATAAGTCAAACAGAGAAAGACATGTATCATATGACCTCACTGATATGAGGAATTCTTAATCTCAGGAAAGAAGCTGAGGGTTGCTGGAGTGGGGGGTGGGGCGGGAGGGATGGGGTGACTGGGTGATGAACACTGGGGAGGGTATGTGTTCTGGTAAGCGCTGTGAAATGTGCAAGACTGTTGAATCTGAGATCTGTACCTCTGAAACAAATAATGCAATATATGTTAAGAAAGAAAAGAAGAAGAATGTAGCAGGAGGGGAAGAATGAAGGGGGAGAAATCGGAGGGGGAGAAGAACCATGAGAGACGATGGACTCTGAAAAACAAACTGAGGGTTCTAGAGGGGAGGGGGGTGGGAGGATGGGTTAGCCTGGTGATGGGTATTGAGGAGGGCACGTTCTGCATGGAGCACTGGGTGTTATGCACAAACAATGAATCATGGAACACTATATCTAAAACTACTGATGTAATGTATGGGGATTAACATAACAATAAAAAAATTTCATAAAAAAAAAAAAAAGAACGCTTGCTATTAGACTTCCCTGCAAAAGTGGGGCCGCAGTGCTAGCCCCAGGAAACAAGTGGGGAGTCGTGTTGTGCCTTCTGCCGGGGCCTGAGTCCCACACGGAAAATGGTTCTGGACTCACTTGTAGTGCGCTCACGCATGCACACAGCAAAATGCGTCCACCCTCCGGCATGGCTACTTTAGCCGAAGCAGGAATTCTCTACAGAGTTGTTCCTTTGAGTTAGGTGGTTGGCTTTAGGCCTGCAGGCACACCCGGGGCAAGGGTACCAGCCTCATCAACAAGAGGTGAGTTGAGAGCTGCCTTGCGCTCCGGCCTGTTTCTCACTCCATTTCACGTATGGGACCCTTTCCCCGGGCTCTCATACACGAGCACTGTCAAATTCCCCTGGCTTCAGGAACGGCAATGTTAACTAAAGCGCAGTAACTCTAGAGCATTGATTCTTGGTGTTAGTAGCCTGGGAACTAGGCATCCAGGCACACAGGGTACAGCAGTGCTAATCTCCTCAAACAAGAGGTGAGTCCACAGCAGCCTTCCTTACAGGCCTGCTTCTCACTCCGAGTTACGTTTAGGTTCCATTTCTCATGCTTTCTCAAAAACACACAATAGATGAAGTGCACGCTCAGGAAGGGCGATCTTTGCTGAGGCACGGGTCCTCTGCACTTTTGTTCCCTTGCGTTGGGTGGATGGCACTTAGGACTCCACGCACACACGGGAGAGCCGATCTAGTTTCCCGAAACAAGAGTTGAGTCGATAGCTGCCTCCTGCCCATGCTTATTTCTGCCTCGGAATTCTGCTGGGACTCATTCCCCAGGTTTGCACTCAAGCAGAGTTGAAAATGCTGCCACCCTGTGGAGAGGCGAATGAGCTGAAGCTGGGCTTCTTGACCGGCTTCTTTCTGCCAAATCAGTGTGGAGCACTTGGCATTCCTATGCACACATGGAGCGGTAGTGTTAGCTTCAGGTAACAAGAGCTGAGTCGAGAGGTGCCTTCTGGCCCGGACTTCTTCTCCCTCGGTCTCACGTAAGGAACCCGTTCCCCAGGCTCTCACCCACGGTAGCCTGGAAACTGCTTCCTCCCTCAGAGACGTGGATGGCAGCTAAAGCACGGTTTCTCTACCGTGTTGTTTCTTCGAGTTAGAACGCTAGCGATTAGACTTCCATGCGAAAGTGGGGCCGCCGTGCTAGCTTGATGAAGCACATGGCGAGTCGTGTTCTGCCTTCTGCTGGGGCCTGAGTCTCACTCGCAAAAAGCTTTGGACTCCCTCGCAGGGCTCTCACGCACGCACACAACAAAATGCTTCCCCACCCTCTGGAGTGGCTGTTTTAGCTGAAGCATGGATTCTCTACCAAGTTTTTCCTTCGACTTAGGTGGTTGTCTTTAAGCCTGCACGCACACCCGGGGTAACGGTACTGGCCCCATAGCCACGGTATGAGTGGAGGGCTGCCTTGTGTACCGGCCTGTCTCTCCCCCGATTTTACGAAATGGAACCCGTCCCCAGGCTCTCACCCACAGTACACTCTATACTGCTTCCTCCCACAGAGGTCGACGCTAGCTAAAGCACGGTTTCTCTACAGTGTTGTTTCTCCGAGTTACAACGCTAGCGATTAGACTTCCATGCAAAAGTGGGGCCGCAGTGCTAACTTCATGGAACAAGTGGGGAGGCGTGTCCTCCCTTCTCCCGGGGCCTGAGTCTCACACGGAAAATGGTTTGGGACCCCATTGCACTTCTCTCACGCAGGCACACAGCAAAATGCTTCCAGCCTCAGGAATGCCTATGTTCGCTGAAGCAGGAATTCTCTACGAAGTTGCTCCTTCGACTTAGGTGCTTGGCTTTAGGCCTGCAGGCACACCCGGGGCAACTGCACTAGCCTCGTAAACAAGAGGTGAGTTGACAGCTGCCTTCTGCACTGGCCTGTCTCTCCCTCGATTTTACCTATGGAACCTGTCCCCAGGCTCTCACCCACAGTGCAGCGTAAACTGCTTTCTCACACAGAGAGGTCGACGGTAGCTAAAGCACGCTTTCTCTACACTGTTGTTTCTTCGAGTTTGAACGCTAGCGATTAGACTTCCAGGCAAAAGCGGGGCCGCAGTGCTAGCTTGATGACACACATGGCGAGTCGTGTTCTGCCTTCTGCTGGGGCCTGAGTCTCACTCGCAAAAAGCTTTGGACTCCCTTGCAGGGCTCTCACGCACGCACACAACAAAATGCTTCCACCCTCTGGAGTGGCTGTTTTAGCTGAAGCATGGATTCTCTACCAAGTTTTTCCTTCGACTTAGGTGGTTGTCTTTAAGCCTGCACGCACACCCGGGGCAACGGTACTAGCCCCATAACCATGGTGTGAGCGGAGAGCTGCCTTGTGTACCGGCCTGTCCCTCCCCCGATTTTCCGAAATGGAACCCGTCCTCAGGCTCTCACCCACAGTACACCCTAAACTGCTTCCTCCCACACACAGGTCGACGGTACCTAAAGCACGGTTTCTCTAGTGTTGTTTCTCCGACTTAGAATGCTAGCGATTAGACTTCCATGCAAAAGTGGGGCCGCAGTGCTAGCTTCATGAAACAAGTGGGGAGTCGTGTTCTGCTTTCTTCCGGGGCCTGAGTCTCACACAGAAAATGGTTTGGGACTCAGCTGCAGGGCGCTCACCCTTGCACACAGCAAAATGCGTCCACCCTCAGGCATGGCTCTTTTAGCCGAAGCAGGAATTCTCTAAAGACTTGTTCCCTTGAGTTAGGTGGTTGGCTTTAGGCCTGCAGGCACCCCCGGGGCAAGGGTACTAGCATCAGAAACAAGAGGTGAGTTGAGAGCTCCCTTCCACACCGGCCTGTTTCTCACTCCATTTCACGTATGGGACCCTTTCCCGGTCTCTCCTACAGGAGCACTGTAAAATTCCTCCGTCTTCAGGAACGGCAATGTTACATAAAGGGCAGGAACTATACACCATTGCTTCGTGGCCTCAGTAGCCTGGTAGGCGAATGAGCTGCAGCTGGGATTCTTTACAGGCTTGTTCCTTCCAAGGCAGTGTTGAGCACGGAGCATTCCAAGCACACATGGAGCAGTAGTGTTAGCTTCAGGTAGCAAGATCTGAGTCCAGAGGTGCCTTCTGCCCGGAACGGTTTCTCCCTCGGTTTCACGTATGGAAACCGTTCCCCAGGCTCTCACCCACGGTACCCTGTATACCGCTTCCTCCGCCTGGAGGTCGACAGTAACTAAAGCACGATTTCTCTACACTGTTGTTTCTTTGAGTTAGAACGCTAGTGATGAGACCTCCATGCAAAAGTGGGGCCGCAGTGCTAGCTTGATGAAACACAGGGGGAGTCGTGTTCTGCCTTCTGCTGGGGCCTGAGTCTCACTCGCAAAAAGCTTTGGACTCCCTTGCAGGGCTCTCATGCACGCACACAACAAAATGCTTCCACCCTCAGGAGCGGCTGTCTTAGCTGAAGCATGGATTCTCCACCGAGTTTTTCCTTCGAGTTAGGCGGTTTTCATTAAGCCTGCACACACACCCGGGGCAACGGTACTAGCCCCATAACCATGGTGTGAGTTGAGAGCTGCCTTCTCTCTGGCCTGTCTCTCCCTCGATTTTACGAAACGGAACCCGTCCCCAGGCTCTCACCCACAGTACACCCTAAACTGCTTCCTCCCACACAGAGGTCGTCGGTAGCTAAAGCACGGTTTCTCTTCAGTGTTGTTTCTCCGAGTTAGAACGCTTGCTATTAATGTCCACAATAGCCAAACTGTGGAAAGAGCCAAGATGTCCATCAACAGATGAATGGATAAAGAAGATGTGGTATATATATATATATATATATATATACACAATGGATATTATGCAGCCATCAAAAGGAATGAGATCTTGCCATCTGCAACGACGTGGATGGAACTGGAGGGTATTATGCTGAGCGAAATAAGTCAAACAGAGAAAGACATGTATCATATGACCTCACTGATATGAGGAATTCTTAATCTCAGGAAAGAAGCTGAGGGTTGCTGGAGTGGGGGGTGGGGCGGGAGGGATGGGGTGACTGGGTGATGAACACTGGGGAGGGTATGTGTTCTGGTAAGCGCTGTGAAATGTGCAAGACTGTTGAATCTGAGATCTGTACCTCTGAAACAAATAATGCAATATATGTTAAGAAAGAAAAGAAGAAGAATGTAGCAGGAGGGGAAGAATGAAGGGGGAGAAATCGGAGGGGGAGAAGAACCATGAGAGACGATGGACTCTGAAAAACAAACTGAGGGTTCTAGAGGGGAGGGGGGTGGGAGGATGGGTTAGCCTGGTGATGGGTATTGAGGAGGGCACGTTCTGCATGGAGCACTGGGTGTTATGCACAAACAATGAATCATGGAACACTATATCTAAAACTACTGATGTAATGTATGGGGATTAACATAACAATAAAAAAATTTCATAAAAAAAAAAAAAAGAACGCTTGCTATTAGACTTCCCTGCAAAAGTGGGGCCGCAGTGCTAGCCCCAGGAAACAAGTGGGGAGTCGTGTTGTGCCTTCTGCCGGGGCCTGAGTCCCACACGGAAAATGGTTCTGGACTCACTTGTAGTGCGCTCACGCATGCACACAGCAAAATGCGTCCACCCTCCGGCATGGCTACTTTAGCCGAAGCAGGAATTCTCTACAGAGTTGTTCCTTTGAGTTAGGTGGTTGGCTTTAGGCCTGCAGGCACACCCGGGGCAAGGGTACCAGCCTCATCAACAAGAGGTGAGTTGAGAGCTGCCTTGCGCTCCGGCCTGTTTCTCACTCCATTTCACGTATGGGACCCTTTCCCCGGGCTCTCATACACGAGCACTGTCAAATTCCCCTGGCTTCAGGAACGGCAATGTTAACTAAAGCGCAGTAACTCTAGAGCATTGATTCTTGGTGTTAGTAGCCTGGGAACTAGGCATCCAGGCACACAGGGTACAGCAGTGCTAATCTCCTCAAACAAGAGGTGAGTCCACAGCAGCCTTCCTTACAGGCCTGCTTCTCACTCCGAGTTACGTTTAGGTTCCATTTCTCATGCTTTCTCAAAAACACACAATAGATGAAGTGCACGCTCAGGAAGGGCGATCTTTGCTGAGGCACGGGTCCTCTGCACTTTTGTTCCCTTGCGTTGGGTGGATGGCACTTAGGACTCCACGCACACACGGGAGAGCCGATCTAGTTTCCCGAAACAAGAGTTGAGTCGATAGCTGCCTCCTGCCCATGCTTATTTCTGCCTCGGAATTCTGCTGGGACTCATTCCCCAGGTTTGCACTCAAGCAGAGTTGAAAATGCTGCCACCCTGTGGAGAGGCGAATGAGCTGAAGCTGGGCTTCTTGACCGGCTTCTTTCTGCCAAATCAGTGTGGAGCACTTGGCATTCCTATGCACACATGGAGCGGTAGTGTTAGCTTCAGGTAACAAGAGCTGAGTCGAGAGGTGCCTTCTGGCCCGGACTTCTTCTCCCTCGGTCTCACGTAAGGAACCCGTTCCCCAGGCTCTCACCCACGGTAGCCTGGAAACTGCTTCCTCCCTCAGAGACGTGGATGGCAGCTAAAGCACGGTTTCTCTACCGTGTTGTTTCTTCGAGTTAGAACGCTAGCGATTAGACTTCCATGCGAAAGTGGGGCCGCCGTGCTAGCTTGATGAAGCACATGGCGAGTCGTGTTCTGCCTTCTGCTGGGGCCTGAGTCTCACTCGCAAAAAGCTTTGGACTCCCTCGCAGGGCTCTCACGCACGCACACAACAAAATGCTTCCCCACCCTCTGGAGTGGCTGTTTTAGCTGAAGCATGGATTCTCTACCAAGTTTTTCCTTCGACTTAGGTGGTTGTCTTTAAGCCTGCACGCACACCCGGGGTAACGGTACTGGCCCCATAGCCACGGTATGAGTGGAGGGCTGCCTTGTGTACCGGCCTGTCTCTCCCCCGATTTTACGAAATGGAACCCGTCCCCAGGCTCTCACCCACAGTACACTCTATACTGCTTCCTCCCACAGAGGTCGACGCTAGCTAAAGCACGGTTTCTCTACAGTGTTGTTTCTCCGAGTTACAACGCTAGCGATTAGACTTCCATGCAAAAGTGGGGCCGCAGTGCTAACTTCATGGAACAAGTGGGGAGGCGTGTCCTCCCTTCTCCCGGGGCCTGAGTCTCACACGGAAAATGGTTTGGGACCCCATTGCACTTCTCTCACGCAGGCACACAGCAAAATGCTTCCAGCCTCAGGAATGCCTATGTTCGCTGAAGCAGGAATTCTCTACGAAGTTGCTCCTTCGACTTAGGTGCTTGGCTTTAGGCCTGCAGGCACACCCGGGGCAACTGCACTAGCCTCGTAAACAAGAGGTGAGTTGACAGCTGCCTTCTGCACTGGCCTGTCTCTCCCTCGATTTTACCTATGGAACCTGTCCCCAGGCTCTCACCCACAGTGCAGCGTAAACTGCTTTCTCACACAGAGAGGTCGACGGTAGCTAAAGCACGCTTTCTCTACACTGTTGTTTCTTCGAGTTTGAACGCTAGCGATTAGACTTCCAGGCAAAAGCGGGGCCGCAGTGCTAGCTTGATGACACACATGGCGAGTCGTGTTCTGCCTTCTGCTGGAGCCTGAGTCTCACTCGCAAAAAGCTTTGGACTCCCTTGCAGGGCTCTCACGCACGCACACAACAAAATGCTTCCACCCTCTGGAGTGGCTGTTTTAGCTGAAGCATGGATTCTCTACCAAGTTTTTCCTTCGACTTAGGTGGTTGTCTTTAAGCCTGCACGCACACCCGGGGCAACGGTACTAGCCCCATAACCATGGTGTGAGCGGAGAGCTGCCTTGTGTACCGGCCTGTCCCTCCCCCGATTTTCCGAAATGGAACCCGTCCTCAGGCTCTCACCCACAGTACACCCTAAACTGCTTCCTCCCACACACAGGTCGACGGTACCTAAAGCACGGTTTCTCTAGTGTTGTTTCTCCGACTTAGAATGCTAGCGATTAGACTTCCATGCAAAAGTGGGGCCGCAGTGCTAGCTTCATGAAACAAGTGGGGAGTCGTGTTCTGCTTTCTTCCGGGGCCTGAGTCTCACACAGAAAATGGTTTGGGACTCAGCTGCAGGGCGCTCACCCTTGCACACAGCAAAATGCGTCCACCCTCAGGCATGGCTCTTTTAGCCGAAGCAGGAATTCTCTAAAGACTTGTTCCCTTGAGTTAGGTGGTTGGCTTTAGGCCTGCAGGCACCCCCGGGGCAAGGGTACTAGCATCAGAAACAAGAGGTGAGTTGAGAGCTCCCTTCCACACCGGCCTGTTTCTCACTCCATTTCACGTATGGGACCCTTTCCCGGTCTCTCCTACAGGAGCACTGTAAAATTCCTCCGTCTTCAGGAACGGCAATGTTACATAAAGGGCAGGAACTATACACCATTGCTTCGTGGCCTCAGTAGCCTGGTAGGCGAATGAGCTGCAGCTGGGATTCTTTACAGGCTTGTTCCTTCCAAGGCAGTGTTGAGCACGGAGCATTCCAAGCACACATGGAGCAGTAGTGTTAGCTTCAGGTAGCAAGATCTGAGTCCAGAGGTGCCTTCTGCCCGGAACGGTTTCTCCCTCGGTTTCACGTATGGAAACCGTTCCCCAGGCTCTCACCCACGGTACCCTGTATACCGCTTCCTCCGCCTGGAGGTCGACAGTAACTAAAGCACGATTTCTCTACACTGTTGTTTCTTTGAGTTAGAACGCTAGTGATGAGACCTCCATGCAAAAGTGGGGCCGCAGTGCTAGCTTGATGAAACACAGGGGGAGTCGTGTTCTGCCTTCTGCTGGGGCCTGAGTCTCACTCGCAAAAAGCTTTGGACTCCCTTGCAGGGCTCTCATGCACGCACACAACAAAATGCTTCCACCCTCAGGAGCGGCTGTCTTAGCTGAAGCATGGATTCTCCACCGAGTTTTTCCTTCGAGTTAGGCGGTTTTCATTAAGCCTGCACACACACCCGGGGCAACGGTACTAGCCCCATAACCATGGTGTGAGTTGAGAGCTGCCTTCTCTCTGGCCTGTCTCTCCCTCGATTTTACGAAACGGAACCCGTCCCCAGGCTCTCACCCACAGTACACCCTAAACTGCTTCCTCCCACACAGAGGTCGTCGGTAGCTAAAGCACGGTTTCTCTTCAGTGTTGTTTCTCCGAGTTAGAACGCTTGCTATTAATGTCCACAATAGCCAAACTGTGGAAAGAGCCAAGATGTCCATCAACAGATGAATGGATAAAGAAGATGTGGTATATATATATATATATATATATATATATATATACACAATGGATATTATGCAGCCATCAAAAGGAATGAGATCTTGCCATCTGCAACGACGTGGATGGAACTGGAGGGTATTATGCTGAGCGAAATAAGTCAAACAGAGAAAGACATGTATCATATGACCTCACTGATATGAGGAATTCTTAATCTCAGGAAAGAAGCTGAGGGTTGCTGGAGTGGGGGGTGGGGCGGGAGGGATGGGGTGACTGGGTGATGAACACTGGGGAGGGTATGTGTTCTGGTAAGCGCTGTGAAATGTGCAAGACTGTGGAATCTCAGATCTGTACCTCTGAAACAAATAATGCAATATATGTTAAGAAAGAAAAGAAGAAGAATGTAGCAGGAGGGGAAGAATGAAGGGGGAGAAATCGGAGGGGGAGAAGAACCATGAGAGACGATGGACTCTGAAAAACAAACTGAGGGTTCTAGAGGGGAGGGGGGTGGGAGGATGGGTTAGCCTGGTGATGGGTATTGAGGAGGGCACGTTCTGCATGGAGCACTGGGTGTTATGCACAAACAATGAATCATGGAACACTATATCTAAAACTACTGATGTAATGTATGGGGATTAACATAACAATAAAAAAATTTCATAAAAAAAAAAAAAAGAACGCTTGCTATTAGACTTCCCTGCAAAAGTGGGGCCGCAGTGCTAGCCCCAGGAAACAAGTGGGGAGTCGTGTTGTGCCTTCTGCCGGGGCCTGAGTCCCACACGGAAAATGGTTCTGGACTCACTTGTAGTGCGCTCACGCATGCACACAGCAAAATGCGTCCACCCTCCGGCATGGCTACTTTAGCCGAAGCAGGAATTCTCTACAGAGTTGTTCCTTTGAGTTAGGTGGTTGGCTTTAGGCCTGCAGGCACACCCGGGGCAAGGGTACCAGCCTCATCAACAAGAGGTGAGTTGAGAGCTGCCTTGCGCTCCGGCCTGTTTCTCACTCCATTTCACGTATGGGACCCTTTCCCCGGGCTCTCATACACGAGCACTGTCAAATTCCCCTGGCTTCAGGAACGGCAATGTTAACTAAAGCGCAGTAACTCTAGAGCATTGATTCTTGGTGTTAGTAGCCTGGGAACTAGGCATCCAGGCACACAGGGTACAGCAGTGCTAATCTCCTCAAACAAGAGGTGAGTCCACAGCAGCCTTCCTTACAGGCCTGCTTCTCACTCCGAGTTACGTTTAGGTTCCATTTCTCATGCTTTCTCAAAAACACACAATAGATGAAGTGCACGCTCAGGAAGGGCGATCTTTGCTGAGGCACGGGTCCTCTGCACTTTTGTTCCCTTGCGTTGGGTGGATGGCACTTAGGACTCCACGCACACACGGGAGAGCCGATCTAGTTTCCCGAAACAAGAGTTGAGTCGATAGCTGCCTCCTGCCCATGCTTATTTCTGCCTCGGAATTCTGCTGGGACTCATTCCCCAGGTTTGCACTCAAGCAGAGTTGAAAATGCTGCCACCCTGTGGAGAGGCGAATGAGCTGAAGCTGGGCTTCTTGACCGGCTTCTTTCTGCCAAATCAGTGTGGAGCACTTGGCATTCCTATGCACACATGGAGCGGTAGTGTTAGCTTCAGGTAACAAGAGCTGAGTCGAGAGGTGCCTTCTGGCCCGGACTTCTTCTCCCTCGGTCTCACGTAAGGAACCCGTTCCCCAGGCTCTCACCCACGGTAGCCTGGAAACTGCTTCCTCCCTCAGAGACGTGGATGGCAGCTAAAGCACGGTTTCTCTACCGTGTTGTTTCTTCGAGTTAGAACGCTAGCGATTAGACTTCCATGCGAAAGTGGGGCCGCCGTGCTAGCTTGATGAAGCACATGGCGAGTCGTGTTCTGCCTTCTGCTGGGGCCTGAGTCTCACTCGCAAAAAGCTTTGGACTCCCTCGCAGGGCTCTCACGCACGCACACAACAAAATGCTTCCCCACCCTCTGGAGTGGCTGTTTTAGCTGAAGCATGGATTCTCTACCAAGTTTTTCCTTCGACTTAGGTGGTTGTCTTTAAGCCTGCACGCACACCCGGGGTAACGGTACTGGCCACATAGCCACGGTATGAGTGGAGGGCTGCCTTGTGTACCGGCCTGTCTCTCCCCCGATTTTACGAAATGGAACCCGTCCCCAGGCTCTCACCCACAGTACACTCTATACTGCTTCCTCCCACAGAGGTCGACGCTAGCTAAAGCACGGTTTCTCTACAGTGTTGTTTCTCCGAGTTACAACGCTAGCGATTAGACTTCCATGCAAAAGTGGGGCCGCAGTGCTAACTTCATGGAACAAGTGGGGAGGCGTGTCCTCCCTTCTCCCGGGGCCTGAGTCTCACACGGAAAATGGTTTGGGACCCCATTGCACTTCTCTCACGCAGGCACACAGCAAAATGCTTCCAGCCTCAGGAATGCCTATGTTCGCTGAAGCAGGAATTCTCTACGAAGTTGCTCCTTCGACTTAGGTGCTTGGCTTTAGGCCTGCAGGCACACCCGGGGCAACTGCACTAGCCTCGTAAACAAGAGGTGAGTTGACAGCTGCCTTCTGCACTGGCCTGTCTCTCCCTCGATTTTACCTATGGAACCTGTCCCCAGGCTCTCACCCACAGTGCAGCGTAAACTGCTTTCTCACACAGAGAGGTCGACGGTAGCTAAAGCACGCTTTCTCTACACTGTTGTTTCTTCGAGTTTGAACGCTAGCGATTAGACTTCCAGGCAAAAGCGGGGCCGCAGTGCTAGCTTGATGACACACATGGCGAGTCGTGTTCTGCCTTCTGCTGGGGCCTGAGTCTCACTCGCAAAAAGCTTTGGACTCCCTTGCAGGGCTCTCACGCACGCACACAACAAAATGCTTCCACCCTCTGGAGTGGCTGTTTTAGCTGAAGCATGGATTCTCTACCAAGTTTTTCCTTCGACTTAGGTGGTTGTCTTTAAGCCTGCACGCACACCCGGGGCAACGGTACTAGCCCCATAACCATGGTGTGAGCGGAGAGCTGCCTTGTGTACCGGCCTGTCCCTCCCCCGATTTTCCGAAATGGAACCCGTCCTCAGGCTCTCACCCACAGTACACCCTAAACTGCTTCCTCCCACACACAGGTCGACGGTACCTAAAGCACGGTTTCTCTAGTGTTGTTTCTCCGACTTAGAATGCTAGCGATTAGACTTCCATGCAAAAGTGGGGCCGCAGTGCTAGCTTCATGAAACAAGTGGGGAGTCGTGTTCTGCTTTCTTCCGGGGCCTGAGTCTCACACAGAAAATGGTTTGGGACTCAGCTGCAGGGCGCTCACCCTTGCACACAGCAAAATGCGTCCACCCTCAGGCATGGCTCTTTTAGCCGAAGCAGGAATTCTCTAAAGACTTGTTCCCTTGAGTTAGGTGGTTGGCTTTAGGCCTGCAGGCACCCCCGGGGCAAGGGTACTAGCATCAGAAACAAGAGGTGAGTTGAGAGCTCCCTTCCACACCGGCCTGTTTCTCACTCCATTTCACGTATGGGACCCTTTCCCGGTCTCTCCTACAGGAGCACTGTAAAATTCCTCCGTCTTCAGGAACGGCAATGTTACATAAAGGGCAGGAACTATACACCATTGCTTCGTGGCCTCAGTAGCCTGGTAGGCGAATGAGCTGCAGCTGGGATTCTTTACAGGCTTGTTCCTTCCAAGGCAGTGTTGAGCACGGAGCATTCCAAGCACACATGGAGCAGTAGTGTTAGCTTCAGGTAGCAAGATCTGAGTCCAGAGGTGCCTTCTGCCCGGAACGGTTTCTCCCTCGGTTTCACGTATGGAAACCGTTCCCCAGGCTCTCACCCACGGTACCCTGTATACCGCTTCCTCCGCCTGGAGGTCGACAGTAACTAAAGCACGATTTCTCTACACTGTTGTTTCTTTGAGTTAGAACGCTAGTGATGAGACCTCCATGCAAAAGTGGGGCCGCAGTGCTAGCTTGATGAAACACAGGGGGAGTCGTGTTCTGCCTTCTGCTGGGGCCTGAGTCTCACTCGCAAAAAGCTTTGGACTCCCTTGCAGGGCTCTCATGCACGCACACAACAAAATGCTTCCACCCTCAGGAGCGGCTGTCTTAGCTGAAGCATGGATTCTCCACCGAGTTTTTCCTTCGAGTTAGGCGGTTTTCATTAAGCCTGCACACACACCCGGGGCAACGGTACTAGCCCCATAACCATGGTGTGAGTTGAGAGCTGCCTTCTCTCTGGCCTGTCTCTCCCTCGATTTTACGAAACGGAACCCGTCCCCAGGCTCTCACCCACAGTACACCCTAAACTGCTTCCTCCCACACAGAGGTCGTCGGTAGCTAAAGCACGGTTTCTCTTCAGTGTTGTTTCTCCGAGTTAGAACGCTTGCTATTAATGTCCACAATAGCCAAACTGTGGAAAGAGCCAAGATGTCCATCAACAGATGAATGGATAAAGAAGATGTGGTATATATATATATATATATATATACACAATGGATATTATGCAGCCATCAAAAGGAATGACATCTTGCCATCTGCAACGACGTGGATGGAACTGGAGGGTATTATGCTGAGCAAAATAAGTCAAACAGAGAAAGACATGTATCATATGACCTCACTGATATGAGGAATTCTTAATCTCAGGAAAGAAGCTGAGGGTTGCTGGAGTGGGGGGTGGGGCGGGAGGGATGGGGTGACTGGGTGATGAACACTGGGGAGGGTATGTGTTCTGGTAAGCGCTGTGAAATGTGCAAGACTGTTGAATCTGAGATCTGTACCTCTGAAACAAATAATGCAATATATGTTAAGAAAGAAAAGAAGAAGAATGTAGCAGGAGGGGAAGAATGAAGGGGGAGAAATCGGAGGGGGAGAAGAACCATGAGAGACGATGGACTCTGAAAAACAAACTGAGGGTTCTAGAGGGGAGGGGGGTGGGAGGATGGGTTAGCCTGGTGATGGGTATTGAGGAGGGCACGTTCTGCATGGAGCACTGGGTGTTATGCACAAACAATGAATCATGGAACACTATATCTAAAACTACTGATGTAATGTATGGGGATTAACATAACAATAAAAAAATTTCATAAAAAAAAAAAAAGAACGCTTGCTATTAGACTTCCCTGCAAAAGTGGGGCCGCAGTGCTAGCCCCAGGAAACAAGTGGGGAGTCGTGTTGTGCCTTCTGCCGGGGCCTGAGTCCCACACGGAAAATGGTTCTGGACTCACTTGTAGTGCGCTCACGCATGCACACAGCAAAATGCGTCCACCCTCCGGCATGGCTACTTTAGCCGAAGCAGGAATTCTCTACAGAGTTGTTCCTTTGAGTTAGGTGGTTGGCTTTAGGCCTGCAGGCACACCCGGGGCAAGGGTACCAGCCTCATCAACAAGAGGTGAGTTGAGAGCTGCCTTGCGCTCCGGCCTGTTTCTCACTCCATTTCACGTATGGGACCCTTTCCCCGGGCTCTCATACACGAGCACTGTCAAATTCCCCTGGCTTCAGGAACGGCAATGTTAACTAAAGCGCAGTAACTCTAGAGCATTGATTCTTGGTGTTAGTAGCCTGGGAACTAGGCATCCAGGCACACAGGGTACAGCAGTGCTAATCTCCTCAAACAAGAGGTGAGTCCACAGCAGCCTTCCTTACAGGCCTGCTTCTCACTCCGAGTTACGTTTAGGTTCCATTTCTCATGCTTTCTCAAAAACACACAATAGATGAAGTGCACGCTCAGGAAGGGCGATCTTTGCTGAGGCACGGGTCCTCTGCACTTTTGTTCCCTTGCGTTGGGTGGATGGCACTTAGGACTCCACGCACACACGGGAGAGCCGATCTAGTTTCCCGAAACAAGAGTTGAGTCGATAGCTGCCTCCTGCCCATGCTTATTTCTGCCTCGGAATTCTGCTGGGACTCATTCCCCAGGTTTGCACTCAAGCAGAGTTGAAAATGCTGCCACCCTGTGGAGAGGCGAATGAGCTGAAGCTGGGCTTCTTGACCGGCTTCTTTCTGCCAAATCAGTGTGGAGCACTTGGCATTCCTATGCACACATGGAGCGGTAGTGTTAGCTTCAGGTAACAAGAGCTGAGTCGAGAGGTGCCTTCTGGCCCGGACTTCTTCTCCCTCGGTCTCACGTAAGGAACCCGTTCCCCAGGCTCTCACCCACGGTAGCCTGGAAACTGCTTCCTCCCTCAGAGACGTGGATGGCAGCTAAAGCACGGTTTCTCTACCGTGTTGTTTCTTCGAGTTAGAACGCTAGCGATTAGACTTCCATGCGAAAGTGGGGCCGCCGTGCTAGCTTGATGAAGCACATGGCGAGTCGTGTTCTGCCTTCTGCTGGGGCCTGAGTCTCACTCGCAAAAAGCTTTGGACTCCCTCGCAGGGCTCTCACGCACGCACACAACAAAATGCTTCCCCACCCTCTGGAGTGGCTGTTTTAGCTGAAGCATGGATTCTCTACCAAGTTTTTCCTTCGACTTAGGTGGTTGTCTTTAAGCCTGCACGCACACCCGGGGTAACGGTACTGGCCACATAGCCACGGTATGAGTGGAGGGCTGCCTTGTGTACCGGCCTGTCTCTCCCCCGATTTTACGAAATGGAACCCGTCCCCAGGCTCTCACCCACAGTACACTCTATACTGCTTCCTCCCACAGAGGTCGACGCTAGCTAAAGCACGGTTTCTCTACAGTGTTGTTTCTCCGAGTTACAACGCTAGCGATTAGACTTCCATGCAAAAGTGGGGCCGCAGTGCTAACTTCATGGAACAAGTGGGGAGGCGTGTCCTCCCTTCTCCCGGGGCCTGAGTCTCACACGGAAAATGGTTTGGGACCCCATTGCACTTCTCTCACGCAGGCACACAGCAAAATGCTTCCAGCCTCAGGAATGCCTATGTTCGCTGAAGCAGGAATTCTCTACGAAGTTGCTCCTTCGACTTAGGTGCTTGGCTTTAGGCCTGCAGGCACACCCGGGGCAACTGCACTAGCCTCGTAAACAAGAGGTGAGTTGACAGCTGCCTTCTGCACTGGCCTGTCTCTCCCTCGATTTTACCTATGGAACCTGTCCCCAGGCTCTCACCCACAGTGCAGCGTAAACTGCTTTCTCACACAGAGAGGTCGACGGTAGCTAAAGCACGCTTTCTCTACACTGTTGTTTCTTCGAGTTTGAACGCTAGCGATTAGACTTCCAGGCAAAAGCGGGGCCGCAGTGCTAGCTTGATGACACACATGGCGAGTCGTGTTCTGCCTTCTGCTGGGGCCTGAGTCTCACTCGCAAAAAGCTTTGGACTCCCTTGCAGGGCTCTCACGCACGCACACAACAAAATGCTTCCACCCTCTGGAGTGGCTGTTTTAGCTGAAGCATGGATTCTCTACCAAGTTTTTCCTTCGACTTAGGTGGTTGTCTTTAAGCCTGCACGCACACCCGGGGCAACGGTACTAGCCCCATAACCATGGTGTGAGCGGAGAGCTGCCTTGTGTACCGGCCTGTCCCTCCCCCGATTTTCCGAAATGGAACCCGTCCTCAGGCTCTCACCCACAGTACACCCTAAACTGCTTCCTCCCACACACAGGTCGACGGTACCTAAAGCACGGTTTCTCTAGTGTTGTTTCTCCGACTTAGAATGCTAGCGATTAGACTTCCATGCAAAAGTGGGGCCGCAGTGCTAGCTTCATGAAACAAGTGGGGAGTCGTGTTCTGCTTTCTTCCGGGGCCTGAGTCTCACACAGAAAATGGTTTGGGACTCAGCTGCAGGGCGCTCACCCTTGCACACAGCAAAATGCGTCCACCCTCAGGCATGGCTCTTTTAGCCGAAGCAGGAATTCTCTAAAGACTTGTTCCCTTGAGTTAGGTGGTTGGCTTTAGGCCTGCAGGCACCCCCGGGGCAAGGGTACTAGCATCAGAAACAAGAGGTGAGTTGAGAGCTCCCTTCCACACCGGCCTGTTTCTCACTCCATTTCACGTATGGGACCCTTTCCCGGTCTCTCCTACAGGAGCACTGTAAAATTCCTCCGTCTTCAGGAACGGCAATGTTACATAAAGGGCAGGAACTATACACCATTGCTTCGTGGCCTCAGTAGCCTGGTAGGCGAATGAGCTGCAGCTGGGATTCTTTACAGGCTTGTTCCTTCCAAGGCAGTGTTGAGCACGGAGCATTCCAAGCACACATGGAGCAGTAGTGTTAGCTTCAGGTAGCAAGATCTGAGTCCAGAGGTGCCTTCTGCCCGGAACGGTTTCTCCCTCGGTTTCACGTATGGAAACCGTTCCCCAGGCTCTCACCCACGGTACCCTGTATACCGCTTCCTCCGCCTGGAGGTCGACAGTAACTAAAGCACGATTTCTCTACACTGTTGTTTCTTTGAGTTAGAACGCTAGTGATGAGACCTCCATGCAAAAGTGGGGCCGCAGTGCTAGCTTGATGAAACACAGGGGGAGTCGTGTTCTGCCTTCTGCTGGGGCCTGAGTCTCACTCGCAAAAAGCTTTGGACTCCCTTGCAGGGCTCTCATGCACGCACACAACAAAATGCTTCCACCCTCAGGAGCGGCTGTCTTAGCTGAAGCATGGATTCTCCACCGAGTTTTTCCTTCGAGTTAGGCGGTTTTCATTAAGCCTGCACACACACCCGGGGCAACGGTACTAGCCCCATAACCATGGTGTGAGTTGAGAGCTGCCTTCTCTCTGGCCTGTCTCTCCCTCGATTTTACGAAACGGAACCCGTCCCCAGGCTCTCACCCACAGTACACCCTAAACTGCTTCCTCCCACACAGAGGTCGTCGGTAGCTAAAGCACGGTTTCTCTTCAGTGTTGTTTCTCCGAGTTAGAACGCTTGCTATTAATGTCCACAATAGCCAAACTGTGGAAAGAGCCAAGATGTCCATCAACAGATGAATGGATAAAGAAGATGTGGTATATATATATATATATATATATACACAATGGATATTATGCAGCCATCAAAAGGAATGAGATCTTGCCATCTGCAACGACGTGGATGGAACTGGAGGGTATTATGCTGAGCAAAATAAGTCAAACAGAGAAAGACATGTATCATATGACCTCACTGATATGAGGAATTCTTAATCTCAGGAAAGAAGCTGAGGGTTGCTGGAGTGGGGGGTGGGGCGGGAGGGATGGGGTGACTGGGTGATGAACACTGGGGAGGGTATGTGTTCTGGTAAGCGCTGTGAAATGTGCAAGACTGTTGAATCTGAGATCTGTACCTCTGAAACAAATAATGCAATATATGTTAAGAAAGAAAAGAAGAAGAATGTAGCAGGAGGGGAAGAATGAAGGGGGAGAAATCGGAGGGGGAGAAGAACCATGAGAGACGATGGACTCTGAAAAACAAACTGAGGGTTCTAGAGGGGAGGGGGGTGGGAGGATGGGTTAGCCTGGTGATGGGTATTGAGGAGGGCACGTTCTGCATGGAGCACTGGGTGTTATGCACAAACAATGAATCATGGAACACTATATCTAAAACTACTGATGTAATGTATGGGGATTAACATAACAATAAAAAAATTTCATAAAAAAAAAAAAAAAGAACGCTTGCTATTAGACTTCCCTGCAAAAGTGGGGCCGCAGTGCTAGCCCCAGGAAACAAGTGGGGAGTCGTGTTGTGCCTTCTGCCGGGGCCTGAGTCCCACACGGAAAATGGTTCTGGACTCACTTGTAGTGCGCTCACGCATGCACACAGCAAAATGCGTCCACCCTCCGGCATGGCTACTTTAGCCGAAGCAGGAATTCTCTACAGAGTTGTTCCTTTGAGTTAGGTGGTTGGCTTTAGGCCTGCAGGCACACCCGGGGCAAGGGTACCAGCCTCATCAACAAGAGGTGAGTTGAGAGCTGCCTTGCGCTCCGGCCTGTTTCTCACTCCATTTCACGTATGGGACCCTTTCCCCGGGCTCTCATACACGAGCACTGTCAAATTCCCCTGGCTTCAGGAACGGCAATGTTAACTAAAGCGCAGTAACTCTAGAGCATTGATTCTTGGTGTTAGTAGCCTGGGAACTAGGCATCCAGGCACACAGGGTACAGCAGTGCTAATCTCCTCAAACAAGAGGTGAGTCCACAGCAGCCTTCCTTACAGGCCTGCTTCTCACTCCGAGTTACGTTTAGGTTCCATTTCTCATGCTTTCTCAAAAACACACAATAGATGAAGTGCACGCTCAGGAAGGGCGATCTTTGCTGAGGCACGGGTCCTCTGCACTTTTGTTCCCTTGCGTTGGGTGGATGGCACTTAGGACTCCACGCACACACGGGAGAGCCGATCTAGTTTCCCGAAACAAGAGTTGAGTCGATAGCTGCCTCCTGCCCATGCTTATTTCTGCCTCGGAATTCTGCTGGGACTCATTCCCCAGGTTTGCACTCAAGCAGAGTTGAAAATGCTGCCACCCTGTGGAGAGGCGAATGAGCTGAAGCTGGGCTTCTTGACCGGCTTCTTTCTGCCAAATCAGTGTGGAGCACTTGGCATTCCTATGCACACATGGAGCGGTAGTGTTAGCTTCAGGTAACAAGAGCTGAGTTGAGAGGTGCCTTCTGGCCCGGACTTCTTCTCCCTCGGTCTCACGTAAGGAACCCGTTCCCCAGGCTCTCACCCACGGTAGCCTGGAAACTGCTTCCTCCCTCAGAGACGTGGATGGCAGCTAAAGCACGGTTTCTCTACCGTGTTGTTTCTTCGAGTTAGAACGCTAGCGATTAGACTTCCATGCGAAAGTGGGGCCGCCGTGCTAGCTTGATGAAGCACATGGCGAGTCGTGTTCTGCCTTCTGCTGGGGCCTGAGTCTCACTCGCAAAAAGCTTTGGACTCCCTCGCAGGGCTCTCACGCACGCACACAACAAAATGCTTCCCCACCCTCTGGAGTGGCTGTTTTAGCTGAAGCATGGATTCTCTACCAAGTTTTTCCTTCGACTTAGGTGGTTGTCTTTAAGCCTGCACGCACACCCGGGGTAACGGTACTGGCCACATAGCCACGGTATGAGTGGAGGGCTGCCTTGTGTACCGGCCTGTCTCTCCCCCGATTTTACGAAATGGAACCCGTCCCCAGGCTCTCACCCACAGTACACTCTATACTGCTTCCTCCCACAGAGGTCGACGCTAGCTAAAGCACGGTTTCTCTACAGTGTTGTTTCTCCGAGTTACAACGCTAGCGATTAGACTTCCATGCAAAAGTGGGGCCGCAGTGCTAACTTCATGGAACAAGTGGGGAGGCGTGTCCTCCCTTCTCCCGGGGCCTGAGTCTCACACGGAAAATGGTTTGGGACCCCATTGCACTTCTCTCACGCAGGCACACAGCAAAATGCTTCCAGCCTCAGGAATGCCTATGTTCGCTGAAGCAGGAATTCTCTACGAAGTTGCTCCTTCGACTTAGGTGCTTGGCTTTAGGCCTGCAGGCACACCCGGGGCAACTGCACTAGCCTCGTAAACAAGAGGTGAGTTGACAGCTGCCTTCTGCACTGGCCTGTCTCTACCTCGATTTTACCTATGGAACCTGTCCCCAGGCTCTCACCCACAGTGCAGCGTAAACTGCTTTCTCACACAGAGAGGTCGACGGTAGCTAAAGCACGCTTTCTCTACACTGTTGTTTCTTCGAGTTTGAACGCTAGCGATTAGACTTCCAGGCAAAAGCGGGGCCGCAGTGCTAGCTTGATGACACACATGGCGAGTCGTGTTCTGCCTTCTGCTGGGGCCTGAGTCTCACTCGCAAAAAGCTTTGGACTCCCTTGCAGGGCTCTCACGCACGCACACAACAAAATGCTTCCACCCTCTGGAGTGGCTGTTTTAGCTGAAGCATGGATTCTCTACCAAGTTTTTCCTTCGACTTAGGTGGTTGTCTTTAAGCCTGCACGCACACCCGGGGCAACGGTACTAGCCCCATAACCATGGTGTGAGCGGAGAGCTGCCTTGTGTACCGGCCTGTCCCTCCCCCGATTTTCCGAAATGGAACCCGTCCTCAGGCTCTCACCCACAGTACACCCTAAACTGCTTCCTCCCACACACAGGTCGACGGTACCTAAAGCACGGTTTCTCTAGTGTTGTTTCTCCGACTTAGAATGCTAGCGATTAGACTTCCATGCAAAAGTGGGGCCGCAGTGCTAGCTTCATGAAACAAGTGCGGAGTCGTGTTCTGCTTTCTTCCGGGGCCTGAGTCTCACACAGAAAATGGTTTGGGACTCAGCTGCAGGGCGCTCACCCTTGCACACAGCAAAATGCGTCCACCCTCAGGCATGGCTCTTTTAGCCGAAGCAGGAATTCTCTAAAGACTTGTTCCCTTGAGTTAGGTGGTTGGCTTTAGGCCTGCAGGCACCCCCGGGGCAAGGGTACTAGCATCAGAAACAAGAGGTGAGTTGAGAGCTCCCTTCCACACCGGCCTGTTTCTCACTCCATTTCACGTATGGGACCCTTTCCCGGTCTCTCCTACAGGAGCACTGTAAAATTCCTCCGTCTTCAGGAACGGCAATGTTACATAAAGGGCAGGAACTATACACCATTGCTTCGTGGCCTCAGTAGCCTGGTAGGCGAATGAGCTGCAGCTGGGATTCTTTACAGGCTTGTTCCTTCCAAGGCAGTGTTGAGCACGGAGCATTCCAAGCACACATGGAGCAGTAGTGTTAGCTTCAGGTAGCAAGATCTGAGTCCAGAGGTGCCTTCTGCCCGGAACGGTTTCTCCCTCGGTTTCACGTATGGAAACCGTTCCCCAGGCTCTCACCCACGGTACCCTGTATACCGCTTCCTCCGCCTGGAGGTCGACAGTAACTAAAGCACGATTTCTCTACACTGTTGTTTCTTTGAGTTAGAACGCTAGTGATGAGACCTCCATGCAAAAGTGGGGCCGCAGTGCTAGCTTGATGAAACACAGGGGGAGTCGTGTTCTGCCTTCTGCTGGGGCCTGAGTCTCACTCGCAAAAAGCTTTGGACTCCCTTGCAGGGCTCTCATGCACGCACACAACAAAATGCTTCCACCCTCAGGAGCGGCTGTCTTAGCTGAAGCATGGATTCTCCACCGAGTTTTTCCTTCGAGTTAGGCGGTTTTCATTAAGCCTGCACACACACCCGGGGCAACGGTACTAGCCCCATAACCATGGTGTGAGTTGAGAGCTGCCTTCTCTCTGGCCTGTCTCTCCCTCGATTTTACGAAACGGAACCCGTCCCCAGGCTCTCACCCACAGTACACCCTAAACTGCTTCCTCCCACACAGAGGTCGTCGGTAGCTAAAGCACGGTTTCTCTTCAGTGTTGTTTCTCCGAGTTAGAACGCTTGCTATTAATGTCCACAATAGCCAAACTGTGGAAAGAGCCAAGATGTCCATCAACAGATGAATGGATAAAGAAGATGTGGTATATATATATATATATATATATATACACAATGGATATTATGCAGCCATCAAAAGGAATGAGATCTTGCCATCTGCAACGACGTGGATGGAACTGGAGGGTATTATGCTGAGCGAAATAAGTCAAACAGAGAAAGACATGTATCATATGACCTCACTGATATGAGGAATTCTTAATCTCAGGAAAGAAGCTGAGGGTTGCTGGAGTGGGGGGTGGGGCGGGAGGGATGGGGTGACTGGGTGATGAACACTGGGGAGGGTATGTGTTCTGGTAAGCGCTGTGAAATGTGCAAGACTGTTGAATCTGAGATCTGTACCTCTGAAACAAATAATGCAATATATGTTAAGAAAGAAAAGAAGAAGAATGTAGCAGGAGGGGAAGAATGAAGGGGGAGAAATCGGAGGGGGAGAAGAACCATGAGAGACGATGGACTCTGAAAAACAAACTGAGGGTTCTAGAGGGGAGGGGGGTGGGAGGATGGGTTAGCCTGGTGATGGGTATTGAGGAGGGCACGTTCTGCATGGAGCACTGGGTGTTATGCACAAACAATGAATCATGGAACACTATATCTAAAACTACTGATGTAATGTATGGGGATTAACATAACAATAAAAAAATTTCATAAAAAAAAAAAAAGAACGCTTGCTATTAGACTTCCCTGCAAAAGTGGGGCCGCAGTGCTAGCCCCAGGAAACAAGTGGGGAGTCGTGTTGTGCCTTCTGCCGGGGCCTGAGTCCCACACGGAAAATGGTTCTGGACTCACTTGTAGTGCGCTCACGCATGCACACAGCAAAATGCGTCCACCCTCCGGCATGGCTACTTTAGCCGAAGCAGGAATTCTCTACAGAGTTGTTCCTTTGAGTTAGGTGGTTGGCTTTAGGCCTGCAGGCACACCCGGGGCAAGGGTACCAGCCTCATCAACAAGAGGTGAGTTGAGAGCTGCCTTGCGCTCCGGCCTGTTTCTCACTCCATTTCACGTATGGGACCCTTTCCCCGGGCTCTCATACACGAGCACTGTCAAATTCCCCTGGCTTCAGGAACGGCAATGTTAACTAAAGCGCAGTAACTCTAGAGCATTGATTCTTGGTGTTAGTAGCCTGGGAACTAGGCATCCAGGCACACAGGGTACAGCAGTGCTAATCTCCTCAAACAAGAGGTGAGTCCACAGCAGCCTTCCTTACAGGCCTGCTTCTCACTCCGAGTTACGTTTAGGTTCCATTTCTCATGCTTTCTCAAAAACACACAATAGATGAAGTGCACGCTCAGGAAGGGCGATCTTTGCTGAGGCACGGGTCCTCTGCACTTTTGTTCCCTTGCGTTGGGTGGATGGCACTTAGGACTCCACGCACACACGGGAGAGCCGATCTAGTTTCCCGAAACAAGAGTTGAGTCGATAGCTGCCTCCTGCCCATGCTTATTTCTGCCTCGGAATTCTGCTGGGACTCATTCCCCAGGTTTGCACTCAAGCAGAGTTGAAAATGCTGCCACCCTGTGGAGAGGCGAATGAGCTGAAGCTGGGCTTCTTGACCGGCTTCTTTCTGCCAAATCAGTGTGGAGCACTTGGCATTCCTATGCACACATGGAGCGGTAGTGTTAGCTTCAGGTAACAAGAGCTGAGTCGAGAGGTGCCTTCTGGCCCGGACTTCTTCTCCCTCGGTCTCACGTAAGGAACCCGTTCCCCAGGCTCTCACCCACGGTAGCCTGGAAACTGCTTCCTCCCTCAGAGACGTGGATGGCAGCTAAAGCACGGTTTCTCTACCGTGTTGTTTCTTCGAGTTAGAACGCTAGCGATTAGACTTCCATGCGAAAGTGGGGCCGCCGTGCTAGCTTGATGAAGCACATGGCGAGTCGTGTTCTGCCTTCTGCTGGGGCCTGAGTCTCACTCGCAAAAAGCTTTGGACTCCCTCGCAGGGCTCTCACGCACGCACACAACAAAATGCTTCCCCACCCTCTGGAGTGGCTGTTTTAGCTGAAGCATGGATTCTCTACCAAGTTTTTCCTTCGACTTAGGTGGTTGTCTTTAAGCCTGCACGCACACCCGGGGTAACGGTACTGGCCCCATAGCCACGGTATGAGTGGAGGGCTGCCTTGTGTACCGGCCTGTCTCTCCCCCGATTTTACGAAATGGAACCCGTCCCCAGGCTCTCACCCACAGTACACTCTATACTGCTTCCTCCCACAGAGGTCGACGCTAGCTAAAGCACGGTTTCTCTACAGTGTTGTTTCTCCGAGTTACAACGCTAGCGATTAGACTTCCATGCAAAAGTGGGGCCGCAGTGCTAACTTCATGGAACAAGTGGGGAGGCGTGTCCTCCCTTCTCCCGGGGCCTGAGTCTCACACGGAAAATGGTTTGGGACCCCATTGCACTTCTCTCACGCAGGCACACAGCAAAATGCTTCCAGCCTCAGGAATGCCTATGTTCGCTGAAGCAGGAATTCTCTACGAAGTTGCTCCTTCGACTTAGGTGCTTGGCTTTAGGCCTGCAGGCACACCCGGGGCAACTGCACTAGCCTCGTAAACAAGAGGTGAGTTGACAGCTGCCTTCTGCACTGGCCTGTCTCTCCCTCGATTTTACCTATGGAACCTGTCCCCAGGCTCTCACCCACAGTGCAGCGTAAACTGCTTTCTCACACAGAGAGGTCGACGGTAGCTAAAGCACGCTTTCTCTACACTGTTGTTTCTTCGAGTTTGAACGCTAGCGATTAGACTTCCAGGCAAAAGCGGGGCCGCAGTGCTAGCTTGATGACACACATGGCGAGTCGTGTTCTGCCTTCTGCTGGGGCCTGAGTCTCACTCGCAAAAAGCTTTGGACTCCCTTGCAGGGCTCTCACGCACGCACACAACAAAATGCTTCCACCCTCTGGAGTGGCTGTTTTAGCTGAAGCATGGATTCTCTACCAAGTTTTTCCTTCGACTTAGGTGGTTGTCTTTAAGCCTGCACGCACACCCGGGGCAACGGTACTAGCCCCATAACCATGGTGTGAGCGGAGAGCTGCCTTGTGTACCGGCCTGTCCCTCCCCCGATTTTCCGAAATGGAACCCGTCCTCAGGCTCTCACCCACAGTACACCCTAAACTGCTTCCTCCCACACACAGGTCGACGGTACCTAAAGCACGGTTTCTCTAGTGTTGTTTCTCCGACTTAGAATGCTAGCGATTAGACTTCCATGCAAAAGTGGGGCCGCAGTGCTAGCTTCATGAAACAAGTGCGGAGTCGTGTTCTGCTTTCTTCCGGGGCCTGAGTCTCACACAGAAAATGGTTTGGGACTCAGCTGCAGGGCGCTCACCCTTGCACACAGCAAAATGCGTCCACCCTCAGGCATGGCTCTTTTAGCCGAAGCAGGAATTCTCTAAAGACTTGTTCCCTTGAGTTAGGTGGTTGGCTTTAGGCCTGCAGGCACCCCCGGGGCAAGGGTACTAGCATCAGAAACAAGAGGTGAGTTGAGAGCTCCCTTCCACACCGGCCTGTTTCTCACTCCATTTCACGTATGGGACCCTTTCCCGGTCTCTCCTACAGGAGCACTGTAAAATTCCTCCGTCTTCAGGAACGGCAATGTTACATAAAGGGCAGGAACTATACACCATTGCTTCGTGGCCTCAGTAGCCTGGTAGGCGAATGAGCTGCAGCTGGGATTCTTTACAGGCTTGTTCCTTCCAAGGCAGTGTTGAGCACGGAGCATTCCAAGCACACATGGAGCAGTAGTGTTAGCTTCAGGTAGCAAGATCTGAGTCCAGAGGTGCCTTCTGCCCGGAACGGTTTCTCCCTCGGTTTCACGTATGGAAACCGTTCCCCAGGCTCTCACCCACGGTACCCTGTATACCGCTTCCTCCGCCTGGAGGTCGACAGTAACTAAAGCACGATTTCTCTACACTGTTGTTTCTTTGAGTTAGAACGCTAGTGATGAGACCTCCATGCAAAAGTGGGGCCGCAGTGCTAGCTTGATGAAACACAGGGGGAGTCGTGTTCTGCCTTCTGCTGGGGCCTGAGTCTCACTCGCAAAAAGCTTTGGACTCCCTTGCAGGGCTCTCATGCACGCACACAACAAAATGCTTCCACCCTCAGGAGCGGCTGTCTTAGCTGAAGCATGGATTCTCCACCGAGTTTTTCCTTCGAGTTAGGCGGTTTTCATGAAGCCTGCACACACACCCGGGGCAACGGTACTAGCCCCATAACCATGGTGTGAGTTGAGAGCTGCCTTCTCTCTGGCCTGTCTCTCCCTCGATTTTACGAAACGGAACCCGTCCCCAGGCTCTCACCCACAGTACACCCTAAACTGCTTCCTCCCACACAGAGGTCGTCGGTAGCTAAAGCACGGTTTCTCTTCAGTGTTGTTTCTCCGAGTTAGAACGCTTGCTATTAATGTCCACAATAGCCAAACTGTGGAAAGAGCCAAGATGTCCATCAACAGATGAATGGATAAAGAAGATGTGGTATATATATATATATATATATATATACACAATGGATATTATGCAGCCATCAAAAGGAATGAGATCTTGCCATCTGCAACGACGTGGATGGAACTGGAGGGTATTATGCTGAGCGAAAGAAGTCAAACAGAGAAAGACATGTATCATATGACCTCACTGATATGAGGAATTCTTAATCTCAGGAAAGAAGCTGAGGGTTGCTGGAGTGGGGGGTGGGGCGGGAGGGATGGGGTGACTGGGTGATGAACACTGGGGAGGGTATGTGTTCTGGTAAGCGCTGTGAAATGTGCAAGACTGTTGAATCTGAGATCTGTACCTCTGAAACAAATAATGCAATATATGTTAAGAAAGAAAAGAAGAAGAATGTAGCAGGAGGGGAAGAATGAAGGGGGAGAAATCGGAGGGGGAGAAGAACCATGAGAGACGATGGACTCTGAAAAACAAACTGAGGGTTCTAGAGGGGAGGGGGGTGGGAGGATGGGTTAGCCTGGTGATGGGTATTGAGGAGGGCACGTTCTGCATGGAGCACTGGGTGTTATGCACAAACAATGAATCATGGAACACTATATCTAAAACTACTGATGTAATGTATGGGGATTAACATAACAATAAAAAAATTTCATAAAAAAAAAAAAAAGAACGCTTGCTATTAGACTTCCCTGCAAAAGTGGGGCCGCAGTGCTAGCCCCAGGAAACAAGTGGGGAGTCGTGTTGTGCCTTCTGCCGGGGCCTGAGTCCCACACGGAAAATGGTTCTGGACTCACTTGTAGTGCGCTCACGCATGCACACAGCAAAATGCGTCCACCCTCCGGCATGGCTACTTTAGCCGAAGCAGGAATTCTCTACAGAGTTGTTCCTTTGAGTTAGGTGGTTGGCTTTAGGCCTGCAGGCACACCCGGGGCAAGGGTACCAGCCTCATCAACAAGAGGTGAGTTGAGAGCTGCCTTGCGCTCCGGCCTGTTTCTCACTCCATTTCACGTATGGGACCCTTTCCCCGGGCTCTCATACACGAGCACTGTCAAATTCCCCTGGCTTCAGGAACGGCAATGTTAACTAAAGCGCAGTAACTCTAGAGCATTGATTCTTGGTGTTAGTAGCCTGGGAACTAGGCATCCAGGCACACAGGGTACAGCAGTGCTAATCTCCTCAAACAAGAGGTGAGTCCACAGCAGCCTTCCTTACAGGCCTGCTTCTCACTCCGAGTTACGTTTAGGTTCCATTTCTCATGCTTTCTCAAAAACACACAATAGATGAAGTGCACGCTCAGGAAGGGCGATCTTTGCTGAGGCACGGGTCCTCTGCACTTTTGTTCCCTTGCGTTGGGTGGATGGCACTTAGGACTCCACGCACACACGGGAGAGCCGATCTAGTTTCCCGAAACAAGAGTTGAGTCGATAGCTGCCTCCTGCCCATGCTTATTTCTGCCTCGGAATTCTGCTGGGACTCATTCCCCAGGTTTGCACTCAAGCAGAGTTGAAAATGCTGCCACCCTGTGGAGAGGCGAATGAGCTGAAGCTGGGCTTCTTGACCGGCTTCTTTCTGCCAAATCAGTGTGGAGCACTTGGCATTCCTATGCACACATGGAGCGGTAGTGTTAGCTTCAGGTAACAAGAGCTGAGTCGAGAGGTGCCTTCTGGCCCGGACTTCTTCTCCCTCGGTCTCACGTAAGGAACCCGTTCCCCAGGCTCTCACCCACGGTAGCCTGGAAACTGCTTCCTCCCTCAGAGACGTGGATGGCAGCTAAAGCACGGTTTCTCTACCGTGTTGTTTCTTCGAGTTAGAACGCTAGCGATTAGACTTCCATGCGAAAGTGGGGCCGCCGTGCTAGCTTGATGAAGCACATGGCGAGTCGTGTTCTGCCTTCTGCTGGGGCCTGAGTCTCACTCGCAAAAAGCTTTGGACTCCCTCGCAGGGCTCTCACGCACGCACACAACAAAATGCTTCCCCACCCTCTGGAGTGGCTGTTTTAGCTGAAGCATGGATTCTCTACCAAGTTTTTCCTTCGACTTAGGTGGTTGTCTTTAAGCCTGCACGCACACCCGGGGTAACGGTACTGGCCCCATAGCCACGGTATGAGTGGAGGGCTGCCTTGTGTACCGGCCTGTCTCTCCCCCGATTTTACGAAATGGAACCCGTCCCCAGGCTCTCACCCACAGTACACTCTATACTGCTTCCTCCCACAGAGGTCGACGCTAGCTAAAGCACGGTTTCTCTACAGTGTTGTTTCTCCGAGTTACAACGCTAGCGATTAGACTTCCATGCAAAAGTGGGGCCGCAGTGCTAACTTCATGGAACAAGTGGGGAGGCGTGTCCTCCCTTCTCCCGGGGCCTGAGTCTCACACGGAAAATGGTTTGGGACCCCATTGCACTTCTCTCACGCAGGCACACAGCAAAATGCTTCCAGCCTCAGGAATGCCTATGTTCGCTGAAGCAGGAATTCTCTACGAAGTTGCTCCTTCGACTTAGGTGCTTGGCTTTAGGCCTGCAGGCACACCCGGGGCAACTGCACTAGCCTCGTAAACAAGAGGTGAGTTGACAGCTGCCTTCTGCACTGGCCTGTCTCTCCCTCGATTTTACCTATGGAACCTGTCCCCAGGCTCTCACCCACAGTGCAGCGTAAACTGCTTTCTCACACAGAGAGGTCGACGGTAGCTAAAGCACGCTTTCTCTACACTGTTGTTTCTTCGAGTTTGAACGCTAGCGATTAGACTTCCAGGCAAAAGCGGGGCCGCAGTGCTAGCTTGATGACACACATGGCGAGTCGTGTTCTGCCTTCTGCTGGGGCCTGAGTCTCACTCGCAAAAAGCTTTGGACTCCCTTGCAGGGCTCTCACGCACGCACACAACAAAATGCTTCCACCCTCTGGAGTGGCTGTTTTAGCTGAAGCATGGATTCTCTACCAAGTTTTTCCTTCGACTTAGGTGGTTGTCTTTAAGCCTGCACGCACACCCGGGGCAACGGTACTAGCCCCATAACCATGGTGTGAGCGGAGAGCTGCCTTGTGTACCGGCCTGTCCCTCCCCCGATTTTCCGAAATGGAACCCGTCCTCAGGCTCTCACCCACAGTACACCCTAAACTGCTTCCTCCCACACACAGGTCGACGGTACCTAAAGCACGGTTTCTCTAGTGTTGTTTCTCCGACTTAGAATGCTAGCGATTAGACTTCCATGCAAAAGTGGGGCCGCAGTGCTAGCTTCATGAAACAAGTGCGGAGTCGTGTTCTGCTTTCTTCCGGGGCCTGAGTCTCACACAGAAAATGGTTTGGGACTCAGCTGCAGGGCGCTCACCCTTGCACACAGCAAAATGCGTCCACCCTCAGGCATGGCTCTTTTAGCCGAAGCAGGAATTCTCTAAAGACTTGTTCCCTTGAGTTAGGTGGTTGGCTTTAGGCCTGCAGGCACCCCCGGGGCAAGGGTACTAGCATCAGAAACAAGAGGTGAGTTGAGAGCTCCCTTCCACACCGGCCTGTTTCTCACTCCATTTCACGTATGGGACCCTTTCCCGGTCTCTCCTACAGGAGCACTGTAAAATTCCTCCGTCTTCAGGAACGGCAATGTTACATAAAGGGCAGGAACTATACACCATTGCTTCGTGGCCTCAGTAGCCTGGTAGGCGAATGAGCTGCAGCTGGGATTCTTTACAGGCTTGTTCCTTCCAAGGCAGTGTTGAGCACGGAGCATTCCAAGCACACATGGAGCAGTAGTGTTAGCTTCAGGTAGCAAGATCTGAGTCCAGAGGTGCCTTCTGCCCGGAACGGTTTCTCCCTCGGTTTCACGTATGGAAACCGTTCCCCAGGCTCTCACCCACGGTACCCTGTATACCGCTTCCTCCGCCTGGAGGTCGACAGTAACTAAAGCACGATTTCTCTACACTGTTGTTTCTTTGAGTTAGAACGCTAGTGATGAGACCTCCATGCAAAAGTGGGGCCGCAGTGCTAGCTTGATGAAACACAGGGGGAGTCGTGTTCTGCCTTCTGCTGGGGCCTGAGTCTCACTCGCAAAAAGCTTTGGACTCCCTTGCAGGGCTCTCATGCACGCACACAACAAAATGCTTCCACCCTCAGGAGCGGCTGTCTTAGCTGAAGCATGGATTCTCCACCGAGTTTTTCCTTCGAGTTAGGCGGTTTTCATTAAGCCTGCACACACACCCGGGGCAACGGTACTAGCCCCATAACCATGGTGTGAGTTGAGAGCTGCCTTCTCTCTGGCCTGTCTCTCCCTCGATTTTACGAAACGGAACCCGTCCCCAGGCTCTCACCCACAGTACACCCTAAACTGCTTCCTCCCACACAGAGGTCGTCGGTAGCTAAAGCACGGTTTCTCTTTAGTGTTGTTTCTCCGAGTTAGAACGCTTGCTATTAATGTCCACAATAGCCAAACTGTGGAAAGAGCCAAGATGTCCATCAACAGATGAATGGATAAAGAAGATGTGGTATATATATATATATATATATATATACACAATGGATATTATGCAGCCATCAAAAGGAATGAGATCTTGCCATCTGCAACGACGTGGATGGAACTGGAGGGTATTATGCTGAGCGAAATAAGTCAAACAGAGAAAGACATGTATCATATGACCTCACTGATATGAGGAATTCTTAATCTCAGGAAAGAAGCTGAGGGTTGCTGGAGTGGGGGGTGGGGCGGGAGGGATGGGGTGACTGGGTGATGAACACTGGGGAGGGTATGTGTTCTGGTAAGCGCTGTGAAATGTGCAAGACTGTTGAATCTGAGATCTGTACCTCTGAAACAAATAATGCAATATATGTTAAGAAAGAAAAGAAGAAGAATGTAGCAGGAGGGGAAGAATGAAGGGGGAGAAATCGGAGGGGGAGAAGAACCATGAGAGACGATGGACTCTGAAAAACAAACTGAGGGTTCTAGAGGGGAGGGGGGTGGGAGGATGGGTTAGCCTGGTGATGGGTATTGAGGAGGGCACGTTCTGCATGGAGCACTGGGTGTTATGCACAAACAATGAATCATGGAACACTATATCTAAAACTACTGATGTAATGTATGGGGATTAACATAACAATAAAAAAATTTCATAAAAAAAAAAAAAGAACGCTTGCTATTAGACTTCCCTGCAAAAGTGGGGCCGCAGTGCTAGCCCCAGGAAACAAGTGGGGAGTCGTGTTGTGCCTTCTGCCGGGGCCTGAGTCCCACACGGAAAATGGTTCTGGACTCACTTGTAGTGCGCTCACGCATGCACACAGCAAAATGCGTCCACCCTCCGGCATGGCTACTTTAGCCGAAGCAGGAATTCTCTACAGAGTTGTTCCTTTGAGTTAGGTGGTTGGCTTTAGGCCTGCAGGCACACCCGGGGCAAGGGTACCAGCCTCATCAACAAGAGGTGAGTTGAGAGCTGCCTTGCGCTCCGGCCTGTTTCTCACTCCATTTCACGTATGGGACCCTTTCCCCGGGCTCTCATACACGAGCACTGTCAAATTCCCCTGGCTTCAGGAACGGCAATGTTAACTAAAGCGCAGTAACTCTAGAGCATTGATTCTTGGTGTTAGTAGCCTGGGAACTAGGCATCCAGGCACACAGGGTACAGCAGTGCTAATCTCCTCAAACAAGAGGTGAGTCCACAGCAGCCTTCCTTACAGGCCTGCTTCTCACTCCGAGTTACGTTTAGGTTCCATTTCTCATGCTTTCTCAAAAACACACAATAGATGAAGTGCACGCTCAGGAAGGGCGATCTTTGCTGAGGCACGGGTCCTCTGCACTTTTGTTCCCTTGCGTTGGGTGGATGGCACTTAGGACTCCACGCACACACGGGAGAGCCGATCTAGTTTCCCGAAACAAGAGTTGAGTCGATAGCTGCCTCCTGCCCATGCTTATTTCTGCCTCGGAATTCTGCTGGGACTCATTCCCCAGGTTTGCACTCAAGCAGAGTTGAAAATGCTGCCACCCTGTGGAGAGGCGAATGAGCTGAAGCTGGGCTTCTTGACCGGCTTCTTTCTGCCAAATCAGTGTGGAGCACTTGGCATTCCTATGCACACATGGAGCGGTAGTGTTAGCTTCAGGTAACAAGAGCTGAGTCGAGAGGTGCCTTCTGGCCCGGACTTCTTCTCCCTCGGTCTCACGTAAGGAACCCGTTCCCCAGGCTCTCACCCACGGTAGCCTGGAAACTGCTTCCTCCCTCAGAGACGTGGATGGCAGCTAAAGCACGGTTTCTCTACCGTGTTGTTTCTTCGAGTTAGAACGCTAGCGATTAGACTTCCATGCGAAAGTGGGGCCGCCGTGCTAGCTTGATGAAGCACATGGCGAGTCGTGTTCTGCCTTCTGCTGGGGCCTGAGTCTCACTCGCAAAAAGCTTTGGACTCCCTCGCAGGGCTCTCACGCACGCACACAACAAAATGCTTCCCCACCCTCTGGAGTGGCTGTTTTAGCTGAAGCATGGATTCTCTACCAAGTTTTTCCTTCGACTTAGGTGGTTGTCTTTAAGCCTGCACGCACACCCGGGGTAACGGTACTGGCCCCATAGCCACGGTATGAGTGGAGGGCTGCCTTGTGTACCGGCCTGTCTCTCCCCCGATTTTACGAAATGGAACCCGTCCCCAGGCTCTCACCCACAGTACACTCTATACTGCTTCCTCCCACAGAGGTCGACGCTAGCTAAAGCACTTTTGTTCCCTTGCGTTGGGTGGATGGCACTTAGGACTCCACGCACACACGGGAGAGCCGATCTAGTTTCCCGAAACAAGAGTTGAGTCGATAGCTGCCTCCTGCCCATGCTTATTTCTGCCTCGGAATTCTGCTGGGACTCATTCCCCAGGTTTGCACTCAAGCAGAGTTGAAAATGCTGCCACCCTGTGGAGAGGCGAATGAGCTGAAGCTGGGCTTCTTGACTCTACAGTGTTGTTTCTCCGAGTTACAACGCTAGCGATTAGACTTCCATGCAAAAGTGGGGCCGCAGTGCTAACTTCATGGAACAAGTGGGGAGGCGTGTCCTCCCTTCTCCCGGGGCCTGAGTCTCACACGGAAAATGGTTTGGGACCCCATTGCACTTCTCTCACGCAGGCACACAGCAAAATGCTTCCAGCCTCAGGAATGCCTATGTTCGCTGAAGCAGGAATTCTCTACGAAGTTGCTCCTTCGACTTAGGTGCTTGGCTTTAGGCCTGCAGGCACACCCGGGGCAACTGCACTAGCCTCGTAAACAAGAGGTGAGTTGACAGCTGCCTTCTGCACTGGCCTGTCTCTCCCTCGATTTTACCTATGGAACCTGTCCCCAGGCTCTCACCCACAGTGCAGCGTAAACTGCTTTCTCACACAGAGAGGTCGACGGTAGCTAAAGCACGCTTTCTCTACACTGTTGTTTCTTCGAGTTTGAACGCTAGCGATTAGACTTCCAGGCAAAAGCGGGGCCGCAGTGCTAGCTTGATGACACACATGGCGAGTCGTGTTCTGCCTTCTGCTGGGGCCTGAGTCTCACTCGCAAAAAGCTTTGGACTCCCTTGCAGGGCTCTCACGCACGCACACAACAAAATGCTTCCACCCTCTGGAGTGGCTGTTTTAGCTGAAGCATGGATTCTCTACCAAGTTTTTCCTTCGACTTAGGTGGTTGTCTTTAAGCCTGCACGCACACCCGGGGCAACGGTACTAGCCCCATAACCATGGTGTGAGCGGAGAGCTGCCTTGTGTACCGGCCTGTCCCTCCCCCGATTTTCCGAAATGGAACCCGTCCTCAGGCTCTCACCCACAGTACACCCTAAACTGCTTCCTCCCACACACAGGTCGACGGTACCTAAAGCACGGTTTCTCTAGTGTTGTTTCTCCGACTTAGAATGCTAGCGATTAGACTTCCATGCAAAAGTGGGGCCGCAGTGCTAGCTTCATGAAACAAGTGCGGAGTCGTGTTCTGCTTTCTTCCGGGGCCTGAGTCTCACACAGAAAATGGTTTGGGACTCAGCTGCAGGGCGCTCACCCTTGCACACAGCAAAATGCGTCCACCCTCAGGCATGGCTCTTTTAGCCGAAGCAGGAATTCTCTAAAGACTTGTTCCCTTGAGTTAGGTGGTTGGCTTTAGGCCTGCAGGCACCCCCGGGGCAAGGGTACTAGCATCAGAAACAAGAGGTGAGTTGAGAGCTCCCTTCCACACCGGCCTGTTTCTCACTCCATTTCACGTATGGGACCCTTTCCCGGTCTCTCCTACAGGAGCACTGTAAAATTCCTCCGTCTTCAGGAACGGCAATGTTACATAAAGGGCAGGAACTATACACCATTGCTTCGTGGCCTCAGTAGCCTGGTAGGCGAATGAGCTGCAGCTGGGATTCTTTACAGGCTTGTTCCTTCCAAGGCAGTGTTGAGCACGGAGCATTCCAAGCACACATGGAGCAGTAGTGTTAGCTTCAGGTAGCAAGATCTGAGTCCAGAGGTGCCTTCTGCCCGGAACGGTTTCTCCCTCGGTTTCACGTATGGAAACCGTTCCCCAGGCTCTCACCCACGGTACCCTGTATACCGCTTCCTCCGCCTGGAGGTCGACAGTAACTAAAGCACGATTTCTCTACACTGTTGTTTCTTTGAGTTAGAACGCTAGTGATGAGACCTCCATGCAAAAGTGGGGCCGCAGTGCTAGCTTGATGAAACACAGGGGGAGTCGTGTTCTGCCTTCTGCTGGGGCCTGAGTCTCACTCGCAAAAAGCTTTGGACTCCCTTGCAGGGCTCTCATGCACGCACACAACAAAATGCTTCCACCCTCAGGAGCGGCTGTCTTAGCTGAAGCATGGATTCTCCACCGAGTTTTTCCTTCGAGTTAGGCGGTTTTCATGAAGCCTGCACACACACCCGGGGCAACGGTACTAGCCCCATAACCATGGTGTGAGTTGAGAGCTGCCTTCTCTCTGGCCTGTCTCTCCCTCGATTTTACGAAACGGAACCCGTCCCCAGGCTCTCACCCACAGTACACCCTAAACTGCTTCCTCCCACACAGAGGTCGTCGGTAGCTAAAGCACGGTTTCTCTTCAGTGTTGTTTCTCCGAGTTAGAACGCTTGCTATTAATGTCCACAATAGCCAAACTGTGGAAAGAGCCAAGATGTCCATCAACAGATGAATGGATAAAGAAGATGTGGTATATATATATATATATATATATATACACAATGGATATTATGCAGCCATCAAAAGGAATGAGATCTTGCCATCTGCAACGACGTGGATGGAACTGGAGGGTATTATGCTGAGCGAAATAAGTCAAACAGAGAAAGACATGTATCATATGACCTCACTGATATGAGGAATTCTTAATCTCAGGAAAGAAGCTGAGGGTTGCTGGAGTGGGGGGTGGGGCGGGAGGGATGGGGTGACTGGGTGATGAACACTGGGGAGGGTATGTGTTCTGGTAAGCGCTGTGAAATGTGCAAGACTGTTGAATCTGAGATCTGTACCTCTGAAACAAATAATGCAATATATGTTAAGAAAGAAAAGAAGAAGAATGTAGCAGGAGGGGAAGAATGAAGGGGGAGAAATCGGAGGGGGAGAAGAACCATGAGAGACGATGGACTCTGAAAAACAAACTGAGGGTTCTAGAGGGGAGGGGGGTGGGAGGATGGGTTAGCCTGGTGATGGGTATTGAGGAGGGCACGTTCTGCATGGAGCACTGGGTGTTATGCACAAACAATGAATCATGGAACACTATATCTAAAACTACTGATGTAATGTATGGGGATTAACATAACAATAAAAAAATTTCATAAAAAAAAAAAAAAGAACGCTTGCTATTAGACTTCCCTGCAAAAGTGGGGCCGCAGTGCTAGCCCCAGGAAACAAGTGGGGAGTCGTGTTGTGCCTTCTGCCGGGGCCTGAGTCCCACACGGAAAATGGTTCTGGACTCACTTGTAGTGCGCTCACGCATGCACACAGCAAAATGCGTCCACCCTCCGGCATGGCTACTTTAGCCGAAGCAGGAATTCTCTACAGAGTTGTTCCTTTGAGTTAGGTGGTTGGCTTTAGGCCTGCAGGCACACCCGGGGCAAGGGTACCAGCCTCATCAACAAGAGGTGAGTTGAGAGCTGCCTTGCGCTCCGGCCTGTTTCTCACTCCATTTCACGTATGGGACCCTTTCCCCGGGCTCTCATACACGAGCACTGTCAAATTCCCCTGGCTTCAGGAACGGCAATGTTAACTAAAGCGCAGTAACTCTAGAGCATTGATTCTTGGTGTTAGTAGCCTGGGAACTAGGCATCCAGGCACACAGGGTACAGCAGTGCTAATCTCCTCAAACAAGAGGTGAGTCCACAGCAGCCTTCCTTACAGGCCTGCTTCTCACTCCGAGTTACGTTTAGGTTCCATTTCTCATGCTTTCTCAAAAACACACAATAGATGAAGTGCACGCTCAGGAAGGGCGATCTTTGCTGAGGCACGGGTCCTCTGCACTTTTGTTCCCTTGCGTTGGGTGGATGGCACTTAGGACTCCACGCACACACGGGAGAGCCGATCTAGTTTCCCGAAACAAGAGTTGAGTCGATAGCTGCCTCCTGCCCATGCTTATTTCTGCCTCGGAATTCTGCTGGGACTCATTCCCCAGGTTTGCACTCAAGCAGAGTTGAAAATGCTGCCACCCTGTGGAGAGGCGAATGAGCTGAAGCTGGGCTTCTTGACCGGCTTCTTTCTGCCAAATCAGTGTGGAGCACTTGGCATTCCTATGCACACATGGAGCGGTAGTGTTAGCTTCAGGTAACAAGAGCTGAGTCGAGAGGTGCCTTCTGGCCCGGACTTCTTCTCCCTCGGTCTCACGTAAGGAACCCGTTCCCCAGGCTCTCACCCACGGTAGCCTGGAAACTGCTTCCTCCCTCAGAGACGTGGATGGCAGCTAAAGCACGGTTTCTCTACCGTGTTGTTTCTTCGAGTTAGAACGCTAGCGATTAGACTTCCATGCGAAAGTGGGGCCGCCGTGCTAGCTTGATGAAGCACATGGCGAGTCGTGTTCTGCCTTCTGCTGGGGCCTGAGTCTCACTCGCAAAAAGCTTTGGACTCCCTCGCAGGGCTCTCACGCACGCACACAACAAAATGCTTCCCCACCCTCTGGAGTGGCTGTTTTAGCTGAAGCATGGATTCTCTACCAAGTTTTTCCTTCGACTTAGGTGGTTGTCTTTAAGCCTGCACGCACACCCGGGGTAACGGTACTGGCCCCATAGCCACGGTATGAGTGGAGGGCTGCCTTGTGTACCGGCCTGTCTCTCCCCCGATTTTACGAAATGGAACCCGTCCCCAGGCTCTCACCCACAGTACACTCTATACTGCTTCCTCCCACAGAGGTCGACGCTAGCTAAAGCACGGTTTCTCTACAGTGTTGTTTCTCCGAGTTACAACGCTAGCGATTAGACTTCCATGCAAAAGTGGGGCCGCAGTGCTAACTTCATGGAACAAGTGGGGAGGCGTGTCCTCCCTTCTCCCGGGGCCTGAGTCTCACACGGAAAATGGTTTGGGACCCCATTGCACTTCTCTCACGCAGGCACACAGCAAAATGCTTCCAGCCTCAGGAATGCCTATGTTCGCTGAAGCAGGAATTCTCTACGAAGTTGCTCCTTCGACTTAGGTGCTTGGCTTTAGGCCTGCAGGCACACCCGGGGCAACTGCACTAGCCTCGTAAACAAGAGGTGAGTTGACAGCTGCCTTCTGCACTGGCCTGTCTCTCCCTCGATTTTACCTATGGAACCTGTCCCCAGGCTCTCACCCACAGTGCAGCGTAAACTGCTTTCTCACACAGAGAGGTCGACGGTAGCTAAAGCACGCTTTCTCTACACTGTTGTTTCTTCGAGTTTGAACGCTAGCGATTAGACTTCCAGGCAAAAGCGGGGCCGCAGTGCTAGCTTGATGACACACATGGCGAGTCGTGTTCTGCCTTCTGCTGGGGCCTGAGTCTCACTCGCAAAAAGCTTTGGACTCCCTTGCAGGGCTCTCACGCACGCACACAACAAAATGCTTCCACCCTCTGGAGTGGCTGTTTTAGCTGAAGCATGGATTCTCTACCAAGTTTTTCCTTCGACTTAGGTGGTTGTCTTTAAGCCTGCACGCACACCCGGGGCAACGGTACTAGCCCCATAACCATGGTGTGAGCGGAGAGCTGCCTTGTGTACCGGCCTGTCCCTCCCCCGATTTTCCGAAATGGAACCCGTCCTCAGGCTCTCACCCACAGTACACCCTAAACTGCTTCCTCCCACACACAGGTCGACGGTACCTAAAGCACGGTTTCTCTAGTGTTGTTTCTCCGACTTAGAATGCTAGCGATTAGACTTCCATGCAAAAGTGGGGCCGCAGTGCTAGCTTCATGAAACAAGTGGGGAGTCGTGTTCTGCTTTCTTCCGGGGCCTGAGTCTCACACAGAAAATGGTTTGGGACTCAGCTGCAGGGCGCTCACCCTTGCACACAGCAAAATGCGTCCACCCTCAGGCATGGCTCTTTTAGCCGAAGCAGGAATTCTCTAAAGACTTGTTCCCTTGAGTTAGGTGGTTGGCTTTAGGCCTGCAGGCACCCCCGGGGCAAGGGTACTAGCATCAGAAACAAGAGGTGAGTTGAGAGCTCCCTTCCACACCGGCCTGTTTCTCACTCCATTTCACGTATGGGACCCTTTCCCGGTCTCTCCTACAGGAGCACTGTAAAATTCCTCCGTCTTCAGGAACGGCAATGTTACATAAAGGGCAGGAACTATACACCATTGCTTCGTGGCCTCAGTAGCCTGGTAGGCGAATGAGCTGCAGCTGGGATTCTTTACAGGCTTGTTCCTTCCAAGGCAGTGTTGAGCACGGAGCATTCCAAGCACACATGGAGCAGTAGTGTTAGCTTCAGGTAGCAAGATCTGAGTCCAGAGGTGCCTTCTGCCCGGAACGGTTTCTCCCTCGGTTTCACGTATGGAAACCGTTCCCCAGGCTCTCACCCACGGTACCCTGTATACCGCTTCCTCCGCCTGGAGGTCGACAGTAACTAAAGCACGATTTCTCTACACTGTTGTTTCTTTGAGTTAGAACGCTAGTGATGAGACCTCCATGCAAAAGTGGGGCCGCAGTGCTAGCTTGATGAAACACAGGGGGAGTCGTGTTCTGCCTTCTGCTGGGGCCTGAGTCTCACTCGCAAAAAGCTTTGGACTCCCTTGCAGGGCTCTCATGCACGCACACAACAAAATGCTTCCACCCTCAGGAGCGGCTGTCTTAGCTGAAGCATGGATTCTCCACCGAGTTTTTCCTTCGAGTTAGGCGGTTTTCATGAAGCCTGCACACACACCCGGGGCAACGGTACTAGCCCCATAACCATGGTGTGAGTTGAGAGCTGCCTTCTCTCTGGCCTGTCTCTCCCTCGATTTTACGAAACGGAACCCGTCCCCAGGCTCTCACCCACAGTACACCCTAAACTGCTTCCTCCCACACAGAGGTCGTCGGTAGCTAAAGCACGGTTTCTCTTCAGTGTTGTTTCTCCGAGTTAGAACGCTTGCTATTAATGTCCACAATAGCCAAACTGTGGAAAGAGCCAAGATGTCCATCAACAGATGAATGGATAAAGAAGATGTGGTATATATATATATATATATATATATACACAATGGATATTATGCAGCCATCAAAAGGAATGAGATCTTGCCATCTGCAACGACGTGGATGGAACTGGAGGGTATTATGCTGAGCGAAATAAGTCAAACAGAGAAAGACATGTATCATATGACCTCACTGATATGAGGAATTCTTAATCTCAGGAAAGAAGCTGAGGGTTGCTGGAGTGGGGGGTGGGGCGGGAGGGATGGGGTGACTGGGTGATGAACACTGGGGAGGGTATGTGTTCTGGTAAGCGCTGTGAAATGTGCAAGACTGTTGAATCTGAGATCTGTACCTCTGAAACAAATAATGCAATATATGTTAAGAAAGAAAAGAAGAAGAATGTAGCAGGAGGGGAAGAATGAAGGGGGAGAAATCGGAGGGGGAGAAGAACCATGAGAGACGATGGACTCTGAAAAACAAACTGAGGGTTCTAGAGGGGAGGGGGGTGGGAGGATGGGTTAGCCTGGTGATGGGTATTGAGGAGGGCACGTTCTGCATGGAGCACTGGGTGTTATGCACAAACAATGAATCATGGAACACTATATCTAAAACTACTGATGTAATGTATGGGGATTAACATAACAATAAAAAAATTTCATAAAAAAAAAAAAAAGAACGCTTGCTATTAGACTTCCCTGCAAAAGTGGGGCCGCAGTGCTAGCCCCAGGAAACAAGTGGGGAGTCGTGTTGTGCCTTCTGCCGGGGCCTGAGTCCCACACGGAAAATGGTTCTGGACTCACTTGTAGTGCGCTCACGCATGCACACAGCAAAATGCGTCCACCCTCCGGCATGGCTACTTTAGCCGAAGCAGGAATTCTCTACAGAGTTGTTCCTTTGAGTTAGGTGGTTGGCTTTAGGCCTGCAGGCACACCCGGGGCAAGGGTACCAGCCTCATCAACAAGAGGTGAGTTGAGAGCTGCCTTGCGCTCCGGCCTGTTTCTCACTCCATTTCACGTATGGGACCCTTTCCCCGGGCTCTCATACACGAGCACTGTCAAATTCCCCTGGCTTCAGGAACGGCAATGTTAACTAAAGCGCAGTAACTCTAGAGCATTGATTCTTGGTGTTAGTAGCCTGGGAACTAGGCATCCAGGCACACAGGGTACAGCAGTGCTAATCTCCTCAAACAAGAGGTGAGTCCACAGCAGCCTTCCTTACAGGCCTGCTTCTCACTCCGAGTTACGTTTAGGTTCCATTTCTCATGCTTTCTCAAAAACACACAATAGATGAAGTGCACGCTCAGGAAGGGCGATCTTTGCTGAGGCACGGGTCCTCTGCACTTTTGTTCCCTTGCGTTGGGTGGATGGCACTTAGGACTCCACGCACACACGGGAGAGCCGATCTAGTTTCCCGAAACAAGAGTTGAGTCGATAGCTGCCTCCTGCCCATGCTTATTTCTGCCTCGGAATTCTGCTGGGACTCATTCCCCAGGTTTGCACTCAAGCAGAGTTGAAAATGCTGCCACCCTGTGGAGAGGCGAATGAGCTGAAGCTGGGCTTCTTGACCGGCTTCTTTCTGCCAAATCAGTGTGGAGCACTTGGCATTCCTATGCACACATGGAGCGGTAGTGTTAGCTTCAGGTAACAAGAGCTGAGTCGAGAGGTGCCTTCTGGCCCGGACTTCTTCTCCCTCGGTCTCACGTAAGGAACCCGTTCCCCAGGCTCTCACCCACGGTAGCCTGGAAACTGCTTCCTCCCTCAGAGACGTGGATGGCAGCTAAAGCACGGTTTCTCTACCGTGTTGTTTCTTCGAGTTAGAACGCTAGCGATTAGACTTCCATGCGAAAGTGGGGCCGCCGTGCTAGCTTGATGAAGCACATGGCGAGTCGTGTTCTGCCTTCTGCTGGGGCCTGAGTCTCACTCGCAAAAAGCTTTGGACTCCCTCGCAGGGCTCTCACGCACGCACACAACAAAATGCTTCCCCACCCTCTGGAGTGGCTGTTTTAGCTGAAGCATGGATTCTCTACCAAGTTTTTCCTTCGACTTAGGTGGTTGTCTTTAAGCCTGCACGCACACCCGGGGTAACGGTACTGGCCCCATAGCCACGGTATGAGTGGAGGGCTGCCTTGTGTACCGGCCTGTCTCTCCCCCGATTTTACGAAATGGAACCCGTCCCCAGGCTCTCACCCACAGTACACTCTATACTGCTTCCTCCCACAGAGGTCGACGCTAGCTAAAGCACGGTTTCTCTACAGTGTTGTTTCTCCGAGTTACAACGCTAGCGATTAGACTTCCATGCAAAAGTGGGGCCGCAGTGCTAACTTCATGGAACAAGTGGGGAGGCGTGTCCTCCCTTCTCCCGGGGCCTGAGTCTCACACGGAAAATGGTTTGGGACCCCATTGCACTTCTCTCACGCAGGCACACAGCAAAATGCTTCCAGCCTCAGGAATGCCTATGTTCGCTGAAGCAGGAATTCTCTACGAAGTTGCTCCTTCGACTTAGGTGCTTGGCTTTAGGCCTGCAGGCACACCCGGGGCAACTGCACTAGCCTCGTAAACAAGAGGTGAGTTGACAGCTGCCTTCTGCACTGGCCTGTCTCTCCCTCGATTTTACCTATGGAACCTGTCCCCAGGCTCTCACCCACAGTGCAGCGTAAACTGCTTTCTCACACAGAGAGGTCGACGGTAGCTAAAGCACGCTTTCTCTACACTGTTGTTTCTTCGAGTTTGAACGCTAGCGATTAGACTTCCAGGCAAAAGCGGGGCCGCAGTGCTAGCTTGATGACACACATGGCGAGTCGTGTTCTGCCTTCTGCTGGAGCCTGAGTCTCACTCGCAAAAAGCTTTGGACTCCCTTGCAGGGCTCTCACGCACGCACACAACAAAATGCTTCCACCCTCTGGAGTGGCTGTTTTAGCTGAAGCATGGATTCTCTACCAAGTTTTTCCTTCGACTTAGGTGGTTGTCTTTAAGCCTGCACGCACACCCGGGGCAACGGTACTAGCCCCATAACCATGGTGTGAGCGGAGAGCTGCCTTGTGTACCGGCCTGTCCCTCCCCCGATTTTCCGAAATGGAACCCGTCCTCAGGCTCTCACCCACAGTACACCCTAAACTGCTTCCTCCCACACACAGGTCGACGGTACCTAAAGCACGGTTTCTCTAGTGTTGTTTCTCCGACTTAGAATGCTAGCGATTAGACTTCCATGCAAAAGTGGGGCCGCAGTGCTAGCTTCATGAAACAAGTGCGGAGTCGTGTTCTGCTTTCTTCCGGGGCCTGAGTCTCACACAGAAAATGGTTTGGGACTCAGCTGCAGGGCGCTCACCCTTGCACACAGCAAAATGCGTCCACCCTCAGGCATGGCTCTTTTAGCCGAAGCAGGAATTCTCTAAAGACTTGTTCCCTTGAGTTAGGTGGTTGGCTTTAGGCCTGCAGGCACCCCCGGGGCAAGGGTACTAGCATCAGAAACAAGAGGTGAGTTGAGAGCTCCCTTCCACACCGGCCTGTTTCTCACTCCATTTCACGTATGGGACCCTTTCCCGGTCTCTCCTACAGGAGCACTGTAAAATTCCTCCGTCTTCAGGAACGGCAATGTTACATAAAGGGCAGGAACTATACACCATTGCTTCGTGGCCTCAGTAGCCTGGTAGGCGAATGAGCTGCAGCTGGGATTCTTTACAGGCTTGTTCCTTCCAAGGCAGTGTTGAGCACGGAGCATTCCAAGCACACATGGAGCAGTAGTGTTAGCTTCAGGTAGCAAGATCTGAGTCCAGAGGTGCCTTCTGCCCGGAACGGTTTCTCCCTCGGTTTCACGTATGGAAACCGTTCCCCAGGCTCTCACCCACGGTACCCTGTATACCGCTTCCTCCGCCTGGAGGTCGACAGTAACTAAAGCACGATTTCTCTACACTGTTGTTTCTTTGAGTTAGAACGCTAGTGATGAGACCTCCATGCAAAAGTGGGGCCGCAGTGCTAGCTTGATGAAACACAGGGGGAGTCGTGTTCTGCCTTCTGCTGGGGCCTGAGTCTCACTCGCAAAAAGCTTTGGACTCCCTTGCAGGGCTCTCATGCACGCACACAACAAAATGCTTCCACCCTCAGGAGCGGCTGTCTTAGCTGAAGCATGGATTCTCCACCGAGTTTTTCCTTCGAGTTAGGCGGTTTTCATGAAGCCTGCACACACACCCGGGGCAACGGTACTAGCCCCATAACCATGGTGTGAGTTGAGAGCTGCCTTCTCTCTGGCCTGTCTCTCCCTCGATTTTACGAAACGGAACCCGTCCCCAGGCTCTCACCCACAGTACACCCTAAACTGCTTCCTCCCACACAGAGGTCGTCGGTAGCTAAAGCACGGTTTCTCTTCAGTGTTGTTTCTCCGAGTTAGAACGCTTGCTATTAATGTCCACAATAGCCAAACTGTGGAAAGAGCCAAGATGTCCATCAACAGATGAATGGATAAAGAAGATGTGGTATATATATATATATATATATATATATATATATACACAATGGATATTATGCAGCCATCAAAAGGAATGAGATCTTGCCATCTGCAACGACGTGGATGGAACTGGAGGGTATTATGCTGAGCGAAATAAGTCAAACAGAGAAAGA
>NW_027555057.1:0-75333 GCF_964656455.1 Halichoerus grypus | reverse complement strand
TTTTGACCCTTCAATATTTCAGGTTGCTGAGGTTGGAAGGTTTTATCTTCTGTAACTTCTTCCTGCTGAACAGGGGCGTAGAGATGTCCCTACGAGTCAACATTGGTCAGTTGGGGAATTTATATATAGGCGTTACCAAAGGCACAGGCAGCCGAATCCAAGGTAGGCAACATACGCGAATCCCCTCAAGTAGAAAGGATCATCTGTCGGCTTGAAGTAATGGCAGTCAGAGAGTCTCAGCACCAGCCGGGGAGACACTAGAAAAAAACAACAAAAGAAGATTAATATTATTATGAGAAAAGCCCAATAAAAAGACCTTTGATAATTGACCAAAATCCTCCTCCAGTCCAGGAGTTTAACCAATCATTAAAGGAGAGGGAGGGATCATGTAAAGTGCCAATTTTAGTATTCATATCTTTTAGCAATCCTGTTACATTTTTGTGATTATCTGGAATATATACACAGCAGTCCACTTTAATAAGGGGGTTGGTATCACCTTGTGCAGCTGTTAAATATCTAAGGCCATTTGATTTTGTAGAACTGCTTTGAGCATCTGTGTAACTTCAGCATTAAGTAAGGAAATACTGTTTTGTGAGTCATTTAGTGCTTTTAATAGTGCATTTGTTAAAGGAATTCCATATGCCAAATGACATCCTCCAGTTTCATCAAGGGAACAAAGATGGACGTTAAATGATCATGCCAGTGAAATATGATCATGTCTATCATCATTTTAAATTTGGAAGATTAGCCAGAGTAGTGATGGTTTTGATAATGAGCCCAGGAATCTAAGCAAAACCCAAGGTGCAACAACCTGTCCATCCTGGAGGAAGCCAGGGCCATAGGTTAGATCCATGTAACCACTGGGGGCCATTTGGAGCTAGCCATCTAATTCTGGGTTGCCTTGCCCAGCCAGAAGCAAACCAATCAGTAATCCGGAATATAATGGTTTGAGATCATACTTCTAGCATAGCCATCCCAAATGTCGTGTGCTGTTTGTCCAGGTATTATATGTATGATTTCTTTGTTCTCAGCATAAAACTGCCTTTTGATTGAGTTGTCCAGCAGTTGGTGTAAACCATAAATATACCATCCTGGGTATATTGAGAAGTAGGGTTTTGTCATCTAGGCACTCATGGACAGGCTTGTGAATTCAGTTAAAACCTTTATAGTTTGAGGGTATGAAAAAGTCTGGCTATGACCTAGAAAGTTCCAAGCCATACTGATCATGGGCCAAGAAGAAACATTTTTTTTTCTAGTGATAGAATTATCACAATATATGCTAGTGTTAGGATTATCTATCATATCTAAAATATAAGTGTTTAAGGAGTGCCAGTCAGTACCTTGTAAAGGAGAAACATACCAGGGTAACTCAGATGTACTTGACATGGGCACAATTCCACATATCCAACAAGCTGTTCGATTTTGAAGTTCAGCATAATGTTGTGCCCATTGTAGAAAGGCATTGTCTGTTAAAATTGGTGAACAAAGAACAAAGAAATATACAACCTTCATAGTCGTTTGAAGAGGAGTTTCAGATCTTCTAAAGGTTCGCAGGAGTAGGAAGGCATGTTAGTTTGTTGACTGGTTTCCTGTGAAGGAAGTACAGGTTTTATTTTAGATCTAGGAGTCCAAGAAGAGTGTCTCCCTAATTTTACTGCAATAGAAGGACATAATATGACCCGATATGGACCTTTCCATTTTGGATTGAAGTCCCCTGCTGTATTTGACTTCTAATTCTATAAATAAGCCATGTCTCCAGTGCTGACATGGGCTGGACTTTCAGTTATAATTAAATCAGGTTTTGGGAGCATGTGATCAGCATATTCATTAAGTAACTTATGAATTAAACCAGCCTTGAATGAATAATTAAAGTGTTATGATCTTTATCTAATTACAGGTCCACTGTAAGAAATGGTTTTCCATATAATATCTCATAACCTATAGGTTCTTCTGGAGCAGTTATTCTGAGAAGTCTTATTGGTAAGAGAGTAACCCAGTCTTCCTGGGTCTCTAGACTTAGTAAGGTGTTGTTTTAAAGTAGGATTAGCTTTCTCTACCTTTCCAGAGGGTTGTGGATGTAGACAATACTTAATTTTCAAAGCTCGCGCTATTTGTCATTTGGGCAGTAAAAGAAGGTCTGTTGCCACTTTGAAGTGACCGTGGAAGGCCAGATCTAGGAATAATGTCTCACAACAAAACTTTGGTTACTTCCATGGCTCTTTTAGTTTTGCATGGAAAGGCCTTGATCCATCCTGTGAAAGTATCAACAAACACTAGTAGGAACTTCTAGCCTTTGCAAGGAGGCTTTTGTATGAAATCAAGCTGCCAGTCCTCTCCTGGATATGTTCCACGTCTTTGGAGTGGTTTCAAAAGGGAGGGGGGATGGGATGGACAGCGCTTTCCAGATTTACTTGCACACAAACGATACAGGATCAACAGACCTGTTTTATAGTTGTTGTAACAATTTATTCCATCAAATATATTTTTTATTAAATGTTCTAAAGCTTTTTTTTTTTCTCCAAATGAGTAGCCTGGTGTAAATCTGTATTACCTTCCATCAGTTATTTTTGGGTATGAAGATTTTCCTGTCATTGTTAACAAGGCAGTCCTGTGCATTTTTTAAAATATACTTGTTCATGGGCTATGTGAATCTCTTGGTCTAAATAGACTGGAGATATGGGGGCACCTGGGTGGCTCAGTCTGTTAAGTGCTCTTAATTTCACTTCAGGTCATGATCTCAGGGTCGTGAGATCAAGCCCCCAAGTTTAAGATTCTCTCTTGCCCTCTTCCTCTGCACCCCCACCACTCGCACGCTTAAATAAATAAATAAATAATAAATAAACTGGAGATATGGACTTAATTGGAGTTAAAAGTGGTGTAAGACTTAATATTTGTTTATTTTGTGCTGCCTGTGTGCCTGCATGGTTGGCCAAATTGTTTCCTTTAGATTCCAAGGTCATAGCCTTTTGATGTCCTTTGAGATGAATTACAGCCACCTCTGTAGGTGGATTTACGGCCTCAAGAAGGGTAATTATTTCAGGCCCCTATCTGGGGAGTTATGACTTGATAGTAATCCCCTTTCTTTCCAAACTGCTCCATGGGCATGTAGTACCAGGAAAGATAATTGGAATCAGTATAAATACTAATTTTTAGGCCTTCTGCCAATTGAAGAGCATGGGTAAGTGCTATTAATTTAGCCTTTTGGGCAGAAGTATTTACTGGAAGGGCTTTTGCCTCAGTGGTCTTAATTAAGCTAACTACAGCATATCTGGCTTTTCTTTCTCCCTTATCCATGAAGTTACCGCCATCATTAAGCTACTATCATCTGCATTTTCAGTAGGGGAATCTTTTAAGTCTGGTCAGCTAGAATAATCAAGATCAATAATTTCTGAGCAGTCATGTCCTAGCATAGAAGTATGATGGTCAGATCCAGGCATAAGGGTAGCTGGGTTTAAAGTTTGACAGGTTTTAAGTATTACTTCAGATGTATCTAAAAACATAGGCTGGGATTTAGTAAGTCAGTCTCTTGTCATCCATTGGTGGCCTTTGGTCTCTAGTTCTCTGTGAACCTGATGTGGAGTCAGCACTGTTAAGGATTGTCCCGTAGGAAGTTCTGAAGCTGCTTCTACTAGCAGGGCTGTTCCAGCCACCACTCGAAGACAAGCTTGCCACCCTTATGCTACACTATCAAGTGCCTTTGAAAAATAGCCCACCCGTCTTGTTTCGTTCCCTAATTTTTGGGTAAGAAGCTATAAACCAAGTAAAAGGTTTTTCTAAATTTGGTAAAGCCAAAGCTGGGACTGACGAAAGCTTAGCTTTTAATGTTTGAAAGCCTGTCTGCTGGGCTTTAGTCCAGAGTAAATGTTCTTTATCAGGGCCTTTAACTGAATCATACAATGATTTGAAGAACCCAAATCCAGGAATCCACAGGTGGCAAAATCCTGCCATAGCTAGGAAAGCATGGAGTTGTTTCTTTGTAGTTGAGGGTCCAAGATCTAATACACCTTTTTCCTGTCAGTAGACAGGGTATGGTGACCTGGTGTTAATTCATATCCCAGATATCATACCTTTTGTTTAGATATTTGTGCTTAAGGGAGACATGCTATCCTGTTTGCCAAGAAATAAAAAGTTATAGAATTACTCTCAGACGTTTCTTTTGTGGGACTACAGATTAAAAATACCTACATATCGAATTATTGTCCCCTGAAGCAAGGATATATCACCGAAGTCTTTACTAAGTGCAGCCCTAAATAGGTGAGGACTGTCTTTAAATCCTTGTGGCAAGACTGTCCAAGTTAACTGAGCATCCTCTGGGCTTGAAGGTGAGCCCTAGTCAAAAGCAAGTAATGGCAGTGTTTCTTCACTTACAGGGATGCAAAAGAAAGTGTCTTTTAAGTCAAGTACTGTAAGCCAGTTAGCATCACCAGGGACCTGGGTGAGAATAGTATATGGATTTGGCACTATGGGATGAATAGGTACAACTGCTTCATTTATTGCTCTTCAATCTTATGCCATTCAATAGTCTCCATTTGCCTTTTAACTGGTAAACTTGGAGTATTATAAGGAGATTGACAAGGCCTTAAAATACCATGTTTGAGAAATTTAACAATAAGTGGTTATAACCCAGCTTTTGCCTCAGGTTTTAAGGGATATATATATATATTTTTATGAGGTATAGTGGTTGGATCCTTTAAGGTCATTTTAACTAGTTGGTCTTTAAGAGCTTGTCCTGGGACATTGCAATCCCAGACCTGTGGCTTTACTTCCTTCCAAATATTATAGAAGGGATAACAGTAAGGTTTTAATTCTCCAAGTGTTAAAGAGAATAAGCCATTCTCCTCTTTAGTAGGAGCAAACCTGCTTCCTAGTTTATGCATTAAGTCTCATCCAAGTAATGGAGTGGGACAAGATGGAAGGACTAGAAAAACATGAGTCACCAATTGACTTTTGTATTTATAAGTTAAAGGAATTGTCTGACGGCACATTTTAGTTTCCCCTTCTATGCCAACAATGTTATGGTTAGAAAGACAAGTAGGGCTGGGGCGCCTGGGTGGCTCTGGTGGTTAGGCGTCCAACTCTTGGTTTCAGCTCCGGTCATGATCTTGGGATCATGAGATCAAGCCCTCCGTTGGGTTCCGCGCTGAACGTAGAGCCTACTTGGGATTCTCTCTCCCTCCCCCCACCACTCTCTCTCTCTAAAATAAAAAAAAAAAAGAAAAAGAAAAAGGCAGAAAGAAAGGTAAGTAGGGCCTGAGTGCTGAATAAGAACAGAGTAAATGGCTCCTGTATCAATAAGGAAATTGATAAACTTACCTTCCACATCCAGGGTAACCTGGGGCTCAGTCATCTTGATGTCAAAGGGAGCCGGACCAGCCTCAGGGCCCCGTCATGCCAGATCCTCAGGTTCCTGCTCTCAGGCGAGGAAGTGAGTTCCTGTCTTTCTCTCTCTCTGGAGATGAGGACAGTCTCTCTTCCAATGTCCTTCTTCCTTACAGAAAGGACATGGCCCTGATGGAGAGCTTTTGTTTGGACATTCCTTGCTCCAATGTCCGATCTGGCCACACCCATAGCATGGGTCTTACCTGGTCCTTGGTCTGATGCCGGCTTTTTCTGTGGCCCCTGGTTAGTCTGGTGTTGTGGGGGATCCGCGAGAGCGGCAGCCAATATTTGAGCCTGTATTTTACCCTGCAATTTAGCTCTCTGGTCCTTTTCCTGTCTTAAAACTTTCTATTATTAAAAACTCCAGTAGCGACCTTTAGGTGCTAGGTGGAGGTTTGAGGACCTAAAGTCACTTTAGTCAATTTTCAGTGGATGTCAGGCTCCAATTGACTTATAAAATGCATGCACAATCTAATTGTTCCCTCAGGCGATGTGGGGTCCAGATTTGTATAGTTACAGATGGCTTCTATCAAATGACCTTGAAATAGAGCTAGATTTTCCTCAGCTCCTTGAGTAATTGCCTGAATTTTAACAAAGCTTACAGGTTTAGAAAATACTTTTTTTTCCATTCCTGCTATTAAACAAGTGATCATATGGTCTTATCTTTCCCTTCCTTGCCTAACCTCCTGATAATTCCAGTGTAGTTGGGTATTTGAGATAGCAACACCTCCTACCTGATAACGATCTCTATCTCTGGCTGCTAGTTCATCAACAAATCTTGAGCCCCCACCCAGATATGGTTCTTTTCCTCAGGGATACAACAATGAGTTCAAGCATAATAGATAATTGCTGAAAACCCTCAATAAATTGAGAAGGGTTTTCAGAATATCGTCCTAATTGTTTTATCTGAGCCAAGTCTGCCATGGAGAATGGGATATGGATTCGAATAGCACCCACTGTCTCCATTAGCAACCTTCCTAAGGGGATATAGTCCCGATTTAGAAGGAGGAAGACAGGGAATTCCACTCCTGGTATGTCCAGCTGGAGCAGAAGGGTCTTGGGGCTTGTAAGGAGGAGGGATAGTAACAGATCCAATGTCTTCTTTGTTTGAACTGGCTGGTGATTCCTCCCAGATTTGTTGGGAGGAGGGGGCCTATTTAGACAGTCATCCTCCAATATTTTGAGAGGGGGTTTATTAGCTTGGTTAGTGGCTAAACAAATTTTGCAAAAAGTCCTTAGGTCAGGATCTTGATTTAAGGCCATGAAGGCCTGGACAGAGGGCACTTCAATCCTTTTGCCTTGTTTCCTGCAGAAGAGATCTAACGGGTATAAAAGTACTGAATTTTGTTGTCCCATTAATGGGCTATTTTTTCCTCATCTCCTATGGAGTACTGAGGCCATGTGTTATTGCAGAAGATGAGTCTTTTCTTCTTTAAATCTTGTAATCCAAATTGGTTCCAATGGGTTAAGAGACACCGCAAGGGAGAAAAACACCCCCAAGAGGAAGATCCCATTCCCATAAAAGAAGAAAAGTCCATTATCATGATCTCCCCTGGATTGCTTGGTGGCATCCCATTCAGGACTATGTCAAGGGTTCCTAGTGTTCAAAGAGACCAGAGGCATCCCTCAAAAAGCTTGTTTACTGAAGGGATGTCAACTTCCCTTTGCTTCCCTATTGTTTTTCCCAGGACACAATAGGTGCCGGTAGGTGGACCAAGAGAGCCTGTCATCTTAACCCATGGAGATGCTAAGAATCTGCAGGAGGAAATACTTAATGTTACAATTTAAGTTGTCAGTAGAGGACACTGATGAAGAATACTAAAGATGGAAATCCATCATGGTCTAAGTGACATTCCAACACATGGGGTCTTGATAGCTGACTTCCCCAGGAAATGGCCCCTGGCTGGGTTTTAATTCAATCAGGTACCTGTTTTAGCCAGCTCCAGGCAGAGGTCTCCTGGCCAGAAGCAGCTAAACCAGAAATGTGGAGGGTCTAATGATCACATTAGACCAATGAGGAGGAAACCTCCCATGGGAGTCTTAAGATCAGTAACTCACCAAGTTTGCACCAAGGCTCAAAGTCCAGATGAAGGAAGATGCAGAATCCCTGTATGTATGGGTCACCAAAAATGATGTGGGGCCATCAAGCACAACAGTCAAGAAAGAATTCTTGAGACATTTTATGGTGCCAAAAAATGATTATAGCACAGGCCCAGGACCCGGGGGCAGACAGCTGCACTTGTGATTGTGAGGAATGACTGATTATATACTTTAAGTTTGGGGGAGGGGGCTCACAGAGATACTGTAAGTCTCTAAAGGGATTTCCACATGTTAAAGAAGAATGATAGGATCCTGGAGATTTAACTATTATTGTCAAGATAAGGTTGCTTTTAGTCTCTAGCAAAACATTAACATTGGGGCAGCTGGGTGGCTCAGTCGGCCTTCAGCTCAGGTCATGATCCCAGGGTCCTGGGATGGAGTCCCACATCGTGCTCCCTGCTCCTCGGGGAGCCTGCTTCTCCCTCTGTCCCTCCCCTGACTTGTGCACTCTCTCTCTCGAATAAATAAAATCTTTTAAAAAAAATTAACATTAAGGAAACCGTGAGTTCCTTGAGGAATGTCATGCTCTGTAGGTCTCAGGTATTTATCAGTGAGCTCAAAATTGTAAGGAAATTTAATTTTAGCTGCATTTCTCTTGCCTTTGTTCTCCTCATTAGTTATCACAGACAATTCTAAAGGTTTTACATATCAAGTTCCCTCTATTAAAGTCTGGGTTCCTTGAGGTCTGGGACCATTCCTTTTAAATTCCTGATTCCGAAGCATCTCTGTGTGGTGTACATTAAATAAACCCTATGTTCTGATCCAAGATGGTAACACAGGAAGACCCTGAACTCACCTCCTCCATGGACACACCAAATCTACACCTGTTTATAAAGCAATTCCTCCTAAAGAAGAACTGATGGCTGACCAAACAATGTCTGCACACACAAAAAAGAATAGACCACATTGAGAACAGCATGGGAGATGGAGACACGCTTATGAAAGGAGCCATTACCCCCAGTGCTGCAAACGTCAATGAGGAAGGACAGTACTGAGAGATCATAAACAGATTTATTTTCCTTATGGCACAGGAAAAAAAAAAAAGCTGCGTGGGTTTTTTTTTTTTTTTTTTAAGATTTTTAAAATTTATTTGACAGAGAGAAGAGAGAGAGAACACAGGCAGGGGGAGCGGCAAGTAGAGGGAGAGGGAGAAGCAGGCTCCCCGCTGAGCAGGGAGCCCGATGCGGGGCTCGATCCAAGGATCCTGGGATCATGACCTGAGCCAAAAGCAGATGCTTAACCGGCTGAGCCACCCAGGCACCCAAAAAAAAAAAAAAAAAAGCTATGTTTTAAAAGGACAACTAGAATGTGTAGGAACCAATCCTAGAACTCTGTCAAATGGCAAGGGAGCTGCTGGAACTCTGCCTGGGGCTCATGAGTGCCAAGGTTTATGCTTCCCCTTCACCTTGATGATGCACATGGGAGCAGGGTCCATGCACCATAACCAGCGAGCTGCCTCAGTGAGCTCTGGGCCTTAGCCCACACCAGCCCCTAATGCCCTGGGGCACAGGAAAAAAGCTACATTTAAAAGACCAACTGGGTGGTGGTTAAGCCCTCTCCCTCTGCCCCCCCCCCACCCTCAAGTGCTTTCTCTCTCTCAAATAAATTGAGAGAGAGAGATACAGTGAGAGAAGGAACACAAGCAGGGGGAGTGGGAGAGGGAGAAGCAGGCTTCCCGCTGAGCAGAGAGCCCGATGCGGGTCTTGATCCCAGGACCCTGGGACCATGACTGGAGCCGAAGGCAGACGCTTAGCGACGGAGCCACCCAGGCACCCCAATAAATAAAATCTTTTAAAAAAATTGAAATAAAATAAAAAAATAGAAGAGCAACTAGAATATAAAAGAGCCAGTCATAAAACTCCACCAAAAGGTGGGGCAGCCGCTGGAACACTCTCTGGATCTGAAGGGCTGGTGAGCAGCACAGGTTACATTCCCACTCCACAAATGGACAGCAGCAAGGTCTGGGTGCCATCGCTGGCTTACCACCTCGGTGAGCCCTATACCCCTAAATCACACCGGCCCCAACCGCCCCACCATGGCAGCGCCAGTGCAGCCCACACTGGGAAATCCCTGGTTGGTGCTCACTACAGCTCTAGCTGTCACACCAAGGTGACACGGGGGCAAAGCACCGCAGAACATTCTAGGCCCACACCACTTTGGCTCCAGACAGCTTGCTTAGGGCCCCTCTGGCACACAGAGGTCCAGGACCTTCTGGCTCATGCCTGCTTTGGCTCTAGCTGCCCCACCAAGGCACCCCCTGTGCAGAGCACCCCAGAAAGCCCCTGGCCAGTGCCTGCCTCAGTTCTAGCTGCCCCACCGGGGTTCCTCTTGTGTAGAGAACCCCACAACCCCTGGACTGCTCCCCATCTTAGTTTCAGCCACCCCATCAGGGTGTCTGCCCTCAGTGTTGGAGGACCTCAGGATACCCTGGCCCATGCTGGCCTTGACTCTAGTCACCCCACCAGGACACCCCATGCACTGAGAACCCTGGAATACCTCAGCTTGCACCCACTTTAGCTATAGCTGTTCTGCTATGAGGATATAGGACACAGTAATAAAGGGAACAATCCAACAAGAAGATATAACAATTCTAAATATTTATGCACTCAACACGGGAGCACCCAAATACATAAAACAGTAAATAACAAACATAAAGGAATGAATTGATAGTAATACGATAATAGAAGACTAACACCCCACTTACCTCAATGAACAGATCATCTAAACAGAAAATCAACAAAGAAACAATGGCTTTGAATGATACACTGTGCTAGACAGATTTAACAGCAATATTCAGAACATTCCATCCTAAAGCAGCAGAATACACATTCTTTACAAGTACACATGGAACATTCTCTAGAACAGATTACATATTAGCCCACAAAACAAGCCTCAACAAATTCCAAAAGATCAAAATCATCCCATGCATCTTTTCTAACACAAGGCAATGAAACTAGAAGTCAACCACAAGAAAAAATCTGAAAAGACCACAAATAGATGGAGATTAAATAACATGCTACTAAACAATGAATGAGTCAACCAGGAAATAAAAGAAGTAAAGTCCATGGAAATAAATGAAAACACAATGGTACAAAACCTTTGGAATGCAGCGTGGTTCTAAGAGGAGGTTGTAGCAATATAAGCCTAGCTCAAGAAGCAAGAAAAATCTCAAATAAACAACGTAGCCTTATACCTAAAGGAGCTAGACAAAGAAGAACAAACAAAACACAAAACCATCAGAAGTAAGGAAATAATAAAGATTAGAGCAGAAATAAATGATATAGAAGCTAAAAAAAATCAATAGAACAGATCAATGAAGCCAGGAGCTGGTTCTTTGAAAAATAGCAATAAGACTGATAAACCTCTAGCCAAATTTATTAAGAAAAAAAGGAGAAAGGCTCAAATAAATAAAATCATAAATGAGAGAGGAAAAATAACAGCCAACACACAGAAAAACAAACAATTATAAGAGAGTATTATGAAAAACTATATGCCAACAATTGGACAACCTAGGAAAAAAAAGGATAAATTCCTAGAAACATATAAACTACCAGAACTAAAACAGGAAGAAATAGAACATTTGGACAGACTGATAATCAGCAAAGAAATTGAATCAGTAACCAAAAAACTCCCAACATCAACAACACAAGAAACAACAGGTGTTGACAAGGATATGGAGAAAAAGCAACACTTATGCACTGGGAATGCACATTGGTGCGGCCACTCTGGAATACAGTATGGAGTTTCCTCGAAAAGTTAAAAATAGAACTATGATCCAGCAATTGCTCTACTAGGTATTTACCCAAAGAATACAAAAATATTAATTCAAAGGGATACATGCACCCTGGTGTGTATAGTAGCGTTATCTACAATAGCCAAATTATGGAAACAGCCCATATGTCCATAGACTAATGAATGGATAAAGAAGATGAGGTGCACGCGTGCACACACACACACACACATACACATTACTCAGCCATAAAAAAAGAATGAAATCTTGCCATTTGGAACAAAATGGATGGAGCTAGAGAGTATTATGCTAAGCAAAATAAGTCAGAGAAAGACAAATTCTATATGATTTCACTCATATGTGGAATTTAACAGAGCAAACAAGCAAAGGGGGAAAAAGAGAGACAAACCAATAAACAGACTCTTAACTATAGAGAACAAACTAATGGTTACCAGAGGGAGGTGAGTGGGGGGATGCGTTAAATAGGTGACAGGATTAAAGATTACACTTGTGATGAGTACTGGGTGATATATGGAATTGCCGAATCACTATATTGTGCACATGAAACTAATAGAACACTGTGTGTTAACTAATGAGAATTAATATACAAAATTTTTTAAAATAAAGGAAGAGTTTCCCAAACAAAATATACAGTAGTTTATTACCACTAAACCAGCCTTACAAGAAATGTGAAATAAACTTCTTTAAGTGGAAAAGAAATGTCCATAAGACATAAAAAAATATGAACAAAAAGATGTAAAATATGATAGCATATACATAAAATGTGGAGAAGAGAGTGAAAAAGGAAAGAGAAAGGGAAAAAGATTTTTTCTTTTCCAATTAAAAAAATTTTTTTGAATGTGTTTGAACTTAAATAACCAACAAATTAATATGGACTGTTATTTACTTAGGATGGTATATATGAACCTCACAGTAACCACAGACCCAAAACCTATGATGGATACACAAAAATTAAAGACAAAGAAAGCCAAACAAAACACTATAGGGGCGCCTGGGTGGCTCAGTCGTTAAGCGTCTGCCTTCGGCTCAGGTCATGATCCCAGGGTCCTGGGATTGAGCCCCGCATCGGGCTCCCTGCTCCGCGGGAAGCCTGCTTCTCCCTCTCCCATTCCCCCTGCTTGTGTTCCCTCTCTCGCTGTGTCTCTCTCTGTCAAATAAATAAATAAATAAATAAATAAATCTTTAAAAAAAAAAACAAAACACTATAAATACTCATTAATCACAAAGAGCAAGAGAAGAAGCAACAAAGAAGAAATACAAAAACAACCAGAAAACAAATTTTAAAAATGGCACATATCAATAATTACTTTAAATGTAAATGGCATAATGCTACAATGAAAAGACAGAGTGGTGGAATGAACAAAAAAAACAATATCCATCTATACCTGCCTTTGAAAGACTTGTCTGAGACCTAAAGACACATACGGACTGAAAGGGAAAGGATGGAGAAACATTCACCATACAAATGGAAGTGACAAAAAAGCCAGGGTAGCTTTCTTATATCACACAAAGTAGACTTAAAAATAAAGACTGTAACAAGAGACAAAGGAGGACATTATATAAAGGGATCAATCCAACAAGAGGATATAACAATTGTAAATATCTATGCACCCAACATTGGAACACTTAAATACATAAAGCAAATATTAATGGACATTAAGAGAGAAAGTGACAGTAATACAATAATAGTAGGGGACTTTAACACTCTACTTACATCAATGAATAGATCATCCCGACAGCAAATTAAAAAGGAAAGAGTGTCTTTGAATGGCATATTGGACCAGATGAACAGATATATACAGAACACTCCATCCAAAACTAAGAGAATACACATTCTTTTCAAGTACACATGGAACATTCTCTAGAATAGATCACATAGTAGGCCATAAAACAAGCCAATAAATTTAAGAAGATTGAAATCATATGCATCTTTTCTGACCACAACAGTATGAAACTAGAAAACAATCACAAGAAAAAAAACTGGAAAAACACAAACACATGGACACTAAACAACATGATACTAAAAATCCAAGGAGTCAATGAAGCAATCAAAGAAGAAATTTTAAAAAAGATATACGGAGACAAATGAAAATACAACAGTGCAAAGAAAGCAATTCTAAGAGAGAAGTATACAGTAATACAGGCCTATCTCAAGAAACAAGACAAATCTTTTTTTTTTTTTTTTTAAGATTTTATTTATTTATTTGACAGAGAGAGACACAGCAAGAGAGGGAACACAAGCAGGGGGAGTGGGAGAGGGAGAAGCAGGCCCCCTGCCGAGCAGGGAGCCCAACGTAGGGCTCGATCCCAGGACCCCGGGATCATGACCCGAGCTGAAGGCAGACGCTTAAGAACTGAGTCACCCAGGTGCCCCCAAACAAGACAAATCTTAAACAATCTAACCTTATGCCCAAATGTTCTAGGAAAAGAAGAACAAAGCTCAAGATCAGTAGAAGAAAGGAAATAATAAAGATCAGAGCTGAAATAAATGACATAGAAACTAAAAAAAAAAAAAAAGATCAATGAAACCAAGAGCTGTTTCTTTGAAAAGATAAACAAAATTGACAAATCCTTAGCCAGACTGAACAAGAGAAAAAGAGAAAGGACCCAAATAAAATAAAAAATGACAGAGGAAAAGTAACAATTGATTCCACAGAGATACAAAGGATTACAAGAGAATACTATGAAAAATTATATGCCAACAAATTGGACAACCTAGAAGAAATGGATAAATTCCTAGAAACATACAATCTTCCAAAACTAAACCAAGAATAAAAACTCTGAGTAGACCAATTACAAGTAACAAAACTGAATCAGTAATAAAAAAAAAACTACCAAAAAATAAAAGTCCAGGAATAGACGGATTCACAAGTGAATTATACCAGATATTTACAAAAGAGTTAATACCTATTCTTCTCAAACTATTCAGAGGAGAAAAAAATAGAAGAGAAAGGAAAGCTTCCAAATACTTTCTACAGGGATAGTGTTACCCTGATACCAAAACCAGACAAAGACACAATATGTGCCCCCCCCCACACACACTACAGACCAATATCCTTGATGAACATAGATGCAAAAATCCTCAACAAAATATTAGGAAACCACATATAGCAACACATTAAAAAGATGATTCACCACAATCAGATGGGATTTATTCCTAGGATGCAATGATGGTACAATATTTGCAAATCAATCAATGACATATGTCATATCAACAAAATCAAGAAAAAAAAACCATATGATCATCTCAATAGATCCAGAAAAAGTATCTGACAAGATTCAAAATCCATTCATGATAAAAATTCTCAACAATGTGGGATTAGAGGGAACATCTCTCAAGATAATAGAGGCCATACATGAAATACCCACAGCTAACATCATCCTCAATGGTGAAAAACTGAGAGCTTTCTCTCTAAGGTCAGGAACAAGATAAGGGATGCCCACTCTCACCACTTCTTTCACTATAGTACTAGAAGTCTTAGCCACAGCAATCAGACAAGAAAAAGAAATAAGAGACATCCATCCATATTGGGAAACTGTCACTATTCACAGATGACAGGATACTATACAGAAAATCCTAAAGATTCCAGCAAAAAATCCTACTAGAAGTAATGCAAAAAATTTAGTAAAGTGGCAGGATACAAAACTAATGCAGTGAAATTGGTAGCATTTCTATACATTAACAAAATCACAGAAAAACTTAAAAAACAACACCATTTATAATTGCACCAAAAAGAATAAAATACCTAGGAATAAATTTACCCAAAGAGGTGAAAGATCTGTATTCTGAAAACTGTAAAACACTAATGAGAAAAATTGAAGACAAACAAATGGAAAGATATTCCATGCTCATGGATTGGAAAAATTATTTAATATTGCCAAAGTGTCTACATTACCCAAAGCAATTTATAGATTCAATGCAATCTCTATCAAAATACCAACATTTTTTGCAAAACTAGAACAAATAATCTGAAAATTTGTATGGAACCATAGAAGACCCTGTATAGCCAAAGCAATCCTGAGAAAGAAGAACAAAGCTAGAGGTAGCACAACTCCTGATTTCAAGATATACTACAAAGCTGTAGTAATCAAAACAATATGGTATGGCACAAAAACAGACACAAAGATCAACAGAACAAGATAGAGACCCCAGAAATAAACCTACAGATATATGGTCAATTAATCTATGACAAAAAAGGCAAGAATATATAATGGGGAAAAGATAGTCTTTTCAATAAATAGTGCTTGGAAAACTGGACAGTTACCTGTAAAAAAATGAAACTGGACAACTTTCACACCATATACAAAAATAAACTCAAAATGGAGTAGAGACCTAAACATGAGACCTGAAACAATAAAAATCCTAGAAGAGAACACAGGCAGTAATTTCTCTGACATTAGCCATAGCAACATTTTTCTTGATACATCTCCTAAAGGCAAGGGAAACAAAAGCAAAAATAAACAAATGAAACTACATCAAGCTAAAAAGCTTTTGCACAGCAAAGGAATCCATCAACAAAACAACAAATAACCCACTGAACGGGAGAAGATATTTATAAAAGATCTATGCAATAAGGGGTTAACATCCAAAATATATAAAGAACTCTTACAACACACACACACACACAAAATCTGATCTAAAAATGGGCAGAGGCCCTGAGTAGACATTTTTCCAAAGGAGATATATAAATGGCCAACAGACACATGAAAAGATGCTCAACATCACTAATCCTCAGGGAGATGGAAACCAAAACCACAATGAGACATCACCTCACACCTATTAGAATGCCTAAAATCAAGACAAGAAACAACAAGTGTTGATGAAGATGTGGAAGAAAAGGAACCCTTGTACACTGTTGGTGGGAACGTAAAACAGTGCTACCACTGTGAAAACAGTATGGAGTTTCCTCAAAAAATTAAAAATAGAAATACCATATGATCCAATAATTCCACTATTGGGTATTTGCCCAGGGAAAATGAAAACACTAACTTGAAAAGATACATGCACCCTATGTTTATTGCAGCAGTATTTACAACAGGCAAGACATGGAAGCAACCTGGGGCACCTGGGTGGCTCAGTCGGTTAAGTGTCTGCCTTTCACTTAGGTCATGATCCTGGAGTCCTGGGATTGAGCCCCATGTCGGGCTCCCTGCTCAGTGGGGAGTCTGCTTCTCCCTCTCCCTCTGCCCCTCCCCCTGCTCCTTCTATGGAAGCAACCTGTGTCCACCAATTGATGAACAGAGGGAAAATATGGTATATATACCCAAAGGAATATTACAAAGCCATAAAAAAGGATGAGATGGTGTCATTTGAGTCAACCTGGGTGGTCCTAGAGGCCATGATGCTAAATGAAGTAAGTTGGACTGAGAAAGACAATACCATGATTCCACCCATATGTGGAATCTAAAAACCAGCATCTACAAAAAGCTGAATCACAATATAAATACAGGGGCGCCTAGGTGGCTGAGTCAGTTAATCGTCTGATTTCGGAGCAGGTCATGATCCCAGGATCCTGGAATTGAGCCCCATGTATGGCTCCCTGCTCAGCCGGGAGCCGGCTTCTCCCTCTCCCCGCTCCCCACTTGTGCTCTATCTCTCTCTCAAATAAATAAATAAATAATCTTAAAAAAAAAAAAAGAACTATAAATACAGAAAGCAAACAGATGTTAGCCAGGGCAGGGGGGAGGTGGGGCTGTGGGCAAAATGGGTGAAGTGAGAAGGAGATTCAGACCTCCAGTTATGGAATGAGTAAGTCATGGGAATAAAAAGCAGAGCATAAGGAAAAAGGTTAATTATATTATAATAGTGATGTAATGGAACAGATGGTAGCTATACCTGCAGTGAACATAGCATATCATAAATTTGTGAAATCACTAAGCTGTACACCTGAAACGAATGCAACATTTTGTTTCAACTACACCAAAAAAAAAAAAAAAAAAAAAAAAAAAAATCAAATTAAAAACAAGCTGATGTACCAATACTGAGATCAGACAAAATGACTTTAAGACAAAGACTGTAACAAGAGACAAAGAAGGACATCACATTACGATAAAGGAATTAATCTGACAAGAGAACATAGATTTCTATGTACCTCCTAGCATTGGAGCATCTAAATACATAAATCAAATATTAACAGACATAGAGAAATGGACAGTAATACAATAATAGGGCACTTTAACATTCCACTTACTTCAATGGATAGACCATCCAGGCAGAAAATCAATAAGGAAATGGTGTCTTTGAATGACACAGTAGACCAGATGGACTTAACAGTTATATAACACAACATTCCATCCAAAACCAATAGAATACACATTCTTTGTAAGTATACATGGAACATTCACTGGGAGAGGTCAAATTTTAGGCCACAAAACAAGTCTCAATAAATTTAAAAAGATTGAAATCATGTCATACATCTTTTCTAGCCACAGCGGTATGAATCAAAAGAAATGATTTACAAGGAAAAAAAAAGCACAAACATGTGGAGGCCAAAAAACATGCTACTAAAGAGCCAATGGGCAATAAATCAAAGAGGAAATTTTAAAATACCTGATGAAAAATGAAAATGAAAACACAACAGTCCAAAATCTTTGGGACACAGTGAAAGCAGTTTTAAGAGGAAAATTTATAGCAATAAATTTTCTATCTCAAGAAACAAGAAAAATCTCAAATAAACAATTTAACCTCACACCTAAAGGAACTAGGAAAGGGAGAACAAACAGAGCCCAAGGTTAGTAGAAGGAAGGAAATAAAAAGGTTAGAGCAGAAATAAAAAAAGACTAAAAACAAAGAAACAAAACCTGAAAAACATAGAAAAGATCAATGAAACCAAGAACTGGTTCTTTGAAAAATAAACACAATTGATAATCCTTTAGCCAGACTCCAGGGGAAAAAAAGGGAGAGGACACAAAAAAAATCTGAAATGAAAGAGGGGAGATAACAACCAACACAAATAGAAATACAAAGGATTATAGAGACTACTCTGAAAAAGTATATGCCAACAAATTGGACAACCTAGAAGAAATGGATAAATTCCTAGAAACATATAATCTTCTAAAGATTCTAAGTCAGGAAGAAATAAAAATTCTGAACAGACTGATTCCTCATAATGAGATATTGAATCGGTTATCAAAAGCTCCCAACAAACAAAAGTCCAGGACCAGATGTACCCATAGGTGAATCTTACCAAACATTTAAAGGAGAGTCAATACCTATTCTCCTCAAACTACTGTGGGGAAGGATGGAAGAAAAACAGAAGAAGGAAAGCTCCTAAATGCATTCTATGAGGCCAACATTACCCTGATACCAAATCCAGACTAAGACACTAAAACAAGTAAAACCACAGGCCAATATCCCTGATGAACATAGATGAAAAAATCCTTAGCAAAATACTAACAAACCACATTCAACAATACATTAAAAGGATCCATCACCATTGATCAAGTGAGATTTATTCTGGGCATGCAAAGATGGCTGAATATTCACAAAATCAATCGTGATACACCACATCAATAAACCAAGGATGAAAATCCTATGATCATCTCAATAGATACAGAAAAAGCACTTGACAAAATTCAACATCTGTTCATGATAAAAGCTCTCAACAAAGTGGGTTTAGATGGAGCACATCTCAACATAATAAAGGCCACATATAACAAACCCACAGCTAACATCATACTCAATGGTGAAAACTGAGAGCTTTTCCTCTAAGATCAGGAACAAGACAAGGATGTTCACCCTCACTAATTTTATCCAACATGGTACTGAAAGTCCTAGCCATGGCAATCAGACAAGAAAAAGAAATGAGGCATTCAAATTGGCAAGGAAGAAGTATAACTGTCACTATTTGTAGATGACATGATACTAATATACAGAAAACCTAGACTCCACCACAAAACTATTAGAAGAATTCAGTAAACTTGCAGGATACAAAATTAATACACAGAAATTGGTTGTGTTTTCATGCACTAATAATGAAGTAGAAGTAGAAATTGTGAAAACAATTTCATTTACATTTGTACCCAAAAGAATAAAATATCTAGGAATAAACTTAACCAAGGAGGTGAACGACTTGTACTCTGAAAACTGAAACACTGATGAAAGAAACTGAAGATGATATAAACAAATGGAAAGATATCCCATGCTAATGGATTGGAAGAATTAATATTGTCAAAATGTCCATGCCACCCAAAGCAATCTACAGATTCAATGCAATCCTGATCAAAATACCAGCAGCATTTTTCACAGAACCAAAGCAAATAGTCCTAAAATTCACATGGAACCACAAAAAAACCCAAATAGCAAAAGCTATTTGAGATCTTGAGAAAAGAGAACAAAGCTGAAAGTTTCACAACTCCAGATTTCAAGATATACTACAAAGCTGTAGTGACCACAACAATATTGTACCAGCACAAAAGCAGACACATAGACCAGTGAAACAGAAGAGAGAGCCCCCACACACAAAAAATGCTTTTATGGTCAATGAATCTCGAGAAAGGAGGCAAGAATACACAATGGGGAAAAGACAGTCTTTTGAATAAATGGTGCTGGGAAACCTGGACAGCTACATGCAAAAGAATGAACCTGGACCACTTTTTCACAGCACACACAAAAATAAACTCAAATGCATTAAAGACCTCAATGTGAGACATGAAGCCATAAAAATCCTAGAAGAAAACAGGCAGTAATTTCTTTGACATCTGCCTTAGCAATATTTTTCTAGATATGTCTCTTCAGGCAAGGGGACCAAAATCAAAAATAAACTATTGAAACTCCATCAAACTAAAAAGCTTTTGCATAGCAAAGGAATCCATCAACAAAACAAAAAGGCAACCCACTGAGTGGGAGAAGAGATATGTAAATGATATATCCGGTAAGAGGTTCATATCCAAGATATATATAGAACTTCTACAACTCAATGCCCCCCCCCCAAAAAAAAGGCAAATAATCCTATTAGACAATGGGCAGAGGACCTGAATAGACATTTTTCCAAAGAAGACATACAGATGGGCAACAGACATATGAAAAAATGTTCAACATCACTCATCATCAAGGAAATGGAAATCAAAACTACCATGAGAGATCACCTCACACCATTCAGAATGGATAGAATTAAAAAGACAAGAAATAACAAGTGTTGATGAGGATGTGGAGAAAAAGGAACCCTTGTGCACTGTTGGTGGGAATGTAAATTGGTACAGCCACCGTGGAAAACAGCATGGAGGTTTCTCAAAACATTAAAACTAGAAATATATGATCCAGTAATTCACCACCCAAGGAAAACAAAAACACAAATTCAAAGATACATGCACCTCTGTGTTTACTGTAGCATTATTTACAATAGCCAAGATATGGAAGCAACCCAAGTGTCCATTGATTTATGAATGAATAAAGAAATGGTATATATATAAAATGGAATATTACTCAGCCATGAAAAAGAATGGGATCTTGCCATGTGCAACAACACGGATGAGTGGGAGGTTATTATGCTAAGTGAAGTAAGTCAAACAGAGAAAAACAAACACCCTGTGATTTCACTTATATGTGGAATCTAAAAAACAAAACAAATATATAAACAAACAAAAAGCAGGCACAAACTCATAAATACAGAGAATAAACTGATGGTTGCCAGAGGAGAAGAGGTAGGGGGATGATCAAAAAAGGGTGAAAGGGAGTGTGAGATACAGGTTTCCAGCTATGGAATGTCATGGAGATAAAACATACAGCAGGGGAAAGATATACAATGGTATTCCAATAATACTGTATGGTGACAGTAGCTATTCTTGTGGTGGGCGTAGCATAACATATAGACTTGCAGAAATCACCTATGTTGTGCACACTTGAAACTAATGTGACCTTGTGTACCAACTATATTCAATTAAAATAATAACAATAATCCCTAGAAGCACTGGGGTCATTCTATGGGCTTTTGATATTACCTTTATTGAAAGAAAGAAATGAAAGCACGCCTTTGCCACTAGGTGACACTCTTGTCCCACCATTATTTTTGCTTCTATTTATAGTCCGTGCTACCGGGAGCTGTTTTTCACATTCACAAGAAAACAGGAGCACTCCCAAATCCTTCTGATCGGCCTTCAAAGCTGCAAATGATAGGATCCAAGAATCAAGGCGTGTATCCAAAATGAAATGCCATCTTGAGGACAGAGCTCGGACTCCTGCCATGCTGAAGTCCTCAGTACTCAGCCAAGGAATCCCAATTGTCTTGGCCCGTTTTTATCGGCCAGTTTATCTTGGCTGTTTGAGGAAATCGAATAGCCTGTTTTGGAAGAATAGGAGATGGATCCTGGGAGTAGTCATCTGGGGGCAGCCGTGGGGGTAAGAAAGATGGGAAGGGGCAGAAGAGGAGCCAAGCTGTCCCCATTTCACAGGCAAACGGTTCAATTTGTGACTACTTTGTATCCGGAGGCCCCCAGCCCTGCCTCCCATAGTCTCCCGTAGAATGCGCATCCCTATGAAATCCACTCAAGGCTTCCTTATCTATACCTTCTGCTTGTGACTCCAATAGGCATTTGGCCGTGGAACGGAGATTCACAAAAGCGTGTGGGACTGTTCAAAGAATGGCGACTGACACCAGACACCGTGTGCGTGTGTACGCGCGCACAGGCACACTCACGCACGCACGCGTGCACGCGCAGCAGACTGGAGATGGATGGGGTGGAAACGTCATCGGTGGCATGGGCTTCTTTCTCACAAAGTGGAAGTCTGTGCAGATTAACCTTTCCTCAAACACTGAAAATCCATCCAGGCCATTTTATTGTGTAGAGGAGTAGTAAGGCGCAGTAAGCTGAAACCCGCTATAAGCAGGTGAGCATATAGTGCGTTTATTGACAAAATCAGTATATTTTTTAGTGGAAAGAGGAGGGTGTTTTCTCATTACACTGAGACAACAAGCATACACTGGCACTGCTAAACTGGGCGAACTGGGATGAACGGTCGCTCTGGATACAAGGCCATGCCACCAGCCTGCAAACAGCTTTCAATCAGATTTAACTTGGAATGTAAGTTATTTGTCCTGGTCTGGCTATTTCCCTTGCTCCTGACAGCAAAGAAGAAAATGGCTTTGGGGTTTCTTTAGTGGGTGAAGAGTGACTCCCGGTGGACACTGCGCATTGCCCTCGGAAGGATCCCCAACGTCTGCTGTCGGCTGGCAGAGCCCGGGGCCGCCGGTCATCAACAGCATCAACGTCTGCATCGATATGCCAGTTCCTACGTCCCTCAAATCTCTGCTTGAGTGCAGCCTGATTTCTCTCATATATGGCTAGTTGCTTGCAGGGCTGAACCCACAACCCCAGGTTAATGTGGACAGTTGCTGAGAGATACCTTCCCCTTGCCTCATGACTCACATTGCCTTGAGATGGTAGAAACCACCCCGCTCCTGCCTTGACCCTTCTTCATTCCCATCCATGGGGCACCTCCTCTGCATGATCACCCTAACTGGAGCACTGCAATGTCAAGTGATTTGCGAGGAGCTAGCTGCGAAATGTGGTGCAAAGACCACAAATTGGATTAAAGGACATGAGCTCAGAGCCTGACACATAGTAAATGCTCAATAAATGCAAGCTGATTCAAGTCTGACCATCATAGGAACCCTCGCAGCGGAGGGGAGGCCTGTGATCTTCTCTACTATCAGGGCGTTAGAGGAGGAGTCCCTTGCCTGCGTGCCCCCCAATTCAAGCCTATTGTAGTAGAGGCAAGTACCATTCAAAGCAAGAGATTAACACTGGGGCTTCTATGGATCTAGGGGCTCTCATCTATACATCTTTCAAAACTTAAACATGATTCCTTTGAATCCCTGGGAACTGAACAGGAAAGAAAGGATCTTACTCCCCCAGACAGGAAGGAGTAATGCCTTCCCCTAACTCAGAACATGAAGGGAGAAGAAAGTAGCAGAAGACAGGAGGATGACCCTGGACCCAGAGTTAGACAGCCTTGGCTGTGAACTCCCACTCTATTAGCACTACTTATCCCACTTAGCCCCTGGACCCTTACTTGTAAACTAGGGATGATGATGACCACCTACCTGGGTTGCTGTGACAACAAAAGACTCCAGATGTTAAGCCCCAGCACGTGATCAGCCCTCTATCTATGTGAACTATTATTGCATGGGATTGTCTAAAAGAACAGTAACACCCAGCTGGCTGGGGAATATAGCTCTGTAAGTAGGAGCCCCTAGAAAGAAGATTCTAAAATCATAAATCTTGGTCGCCTGGGCGGCTCAGTAGGTTAAGCGTCTACCTTCGGCTCAGGTCATGATCTCAGGGTCCCTGGATCGAACCCCACATTGGGCTTCCTGCTCGGCCGGAGAGTCTGCTCCTCCCCCTCCCCACTCTGCTCCACTCCCCCCACTTGTTCTCGCTCTCTCACTCTCAAATAAATAAAATCTTAAAAAAGAACAGGCTTCTTTTCTACTGAGACTGCCATTAAGCAGATTTCTCTGTGCATGAGGAGAGTTGCCCATGTGGCCACCATGTTGCTTGGACCCTTAGGGTCAGCCACCATGGAGGAAGCATGCCACAGTCCTCTCCCTAATCTTTCTGGGACAGGCAATAATACCTTGCCCTTTCATCCTACATTTTCCAAGGATACAGCACTCTGGGAAGCACCTGTGAATTTTCCAAACTTTTTGGCAAACGTTACTGAAAAGTAAAGATGACAGAGCCTGGCTCAGTTTGAAAAGATGTAGGTTCTAGACTCACATCTTTCCTGTAGACATAACATAGACATAAACTATTCAAGCGAAAGGTGCTGTGTAGGTCAGATTCAATTATGAAAAATAAAGTGAAAATCTCTGGGTGACAGCTGGGGACCTACTTATTTCAAGTGGTATTTGAGTTGGCAAAATGTAGTAAAACTACCAATTTGATAGTTTAATAGTTATCGTACTGCCAGAATCAAAGTAATAAAGGATTGGAATTCAAGAATAACACAGGAACTCAGGGGAGAGGTGCTTTGTGTATTATGGATTTCTCATTGCTTTTCCTTAAACTTGAGATATGCACTATACATCCACATGACTCTATTTATTAATTCAGGCAGTTTTTTTGAGTACTTATTAGTAGCCTGGCATAATGCTAGACCCCCAGCACAATATTAGATCTTCAGTATAACCAGATCAAATCACCAAAGGTGATTCATGGTAAACTTTTAATCATAGAATGTCATATATGAAAAGGGACCTCGGAGGTTACCACATCCAACACCCTCTCTTTACAGATGTGAAAGCTGAGGCCTGGGCAGGCTTTTACTATGACTCAAGCAATGTGTTTTGCTCTCTGAGATGACAAACATGACTGATCCTTGTTCCCAATGCACTGACTCTAGGAAGAGACAAAATGTCAATCCAAGTGTTAGGTGCTGTGATACAAGCACAGGTTTTGTAGGAAAACAAAGGCAATTCACAGGACCAGAAAATGCTTCTTACTGGGATAATGCCTGAGCTGAACCTTAAAGGGTGAGAAATAGCCAAGTGAAGAAGAAATTATTCCGGATGGAGAGAACAAGCAGCATATGCAAGAGCTTGGACCTGGAGAGAGCAGGGAAAGCTCTTGAAAGAAGTCACTTTAGCATGACTGCTCGGATAGAGCTAGAAGGTTGAGTTACTAAGGGGATACCCTAGGGAGCTTAGGTCCCTTCCCATTAGCTGTACTTAGCGTTTACAGTAATAAATCAGCCTCTTACTGGAGAATGGAAAGAGCCTTTTCAATGGGATCTATAAATTCAGAGTCCTTCATTATGTATTTTCCTATTAGTAGGAAAGCTCCCAGCTTAAAGAGACGAAAAAATATATTTGATGATACATTAATGCTTCCATTTTCCAGTTTTCTGGAAATTAATTCAGAATCTTGGCCGCTTTCATTTATTTTTTCATTAATTTATCCTTTACAGTGAGCCTAGCACTTTATTTTATACCAACTAGTTCAAGACTTAATGGCACCTCTGCTTTGAGCCTGGTAGTCAGAGATAAGATGTGGGGCTTATTTATGTTGCTCTGTAAAGTACTGCACGTATGTCTGGTGGCCGAGTTCAGAAATATGTGTTAATATAAATGGTTTTGTCCTAGAAACAAATCACAATGAAAATCTACAATTATTAAGCTTACATCTTTGGAGCAAGTGAAATTGGTTTCATTATTTCTTATTTCTGACCCTCAGGTCATTTCCCCTATTGTTACATTATAGGACTGAACACATGAAGTGTTGAGCAAGTCCCATTTGCTAATAAGTCTGTTAGCCAACAGACTGACCTGAGGCAACATGTCATTTTCCCTGGTAGGTAGGATTCAGTTTAATTTAGCAAACATATATTGAGAATACAAGGATAAAAGGTAAGGAAACTGACCTGAGACCTGTACTAAGCCGCAGGCCATTCCCCAGTAATTCCAGTCCAGTTTTATTCCACTTTAAATCAATCCAGTATATAAAAATCTGGGTTTGTGAAACAGAACAGGCTTCTTTACAAAAACATTCACTATTACATGTCTTTGATTAATGAGCTTTCCTAGGACATTTAAAATAATAGACAAAAGTCATATTCACGTATTGGGAACATGCCAGTCGTGTAAAAGGAAGAACATCCAAATATGGACTAAAAACAGTCAAATTTTAAGTGATCCATGAAACAAAAACTATTTGCTGAGCTCTATGCTGCTACTATGTTATTTTTTGAAGCAAAGTTGTTTTAAATCACCTACCAAAACATTTTAACTGAAGCACAGTGAAGTTGTTTATTCTACAATGTTACTAAAGTATCAAATAATTAAACTTAGCTGTGAAGGGGATACCTAGAGAGAAGCAACTAAATATTTCACTGGACAGGTAGCTCAAGGAGATGTGGATTACAGAGGGAAACTGATGTTCACATATTCCTGATGAATTCTTTTGGTTTTTCTCCCCTCAGGCAGAAGCTGAGGAAGATTGTCATTCTGATAATGTCAGAGCAGAAGATGATGAAAATGAAAGCCCTGCTGAAACAGATCTGCAGGCATGTTTCTTCAAGTGTATATTTAATTCTTATTCCATTGCTTTCCATGCATAAGCAAAAATTGGCCGTACTTATGGAGATTTATCAGTTCTCTCTCTTTTTTTTTTTGATTACTTATGTATTTAAGTAATCTCTATCCCCAGTGTGGGGTTCGAACTCACAACCCCCAAGATCAAGAGTCCCATGCTCTTCTGACTGAGCCAGCCAGGTGCTCCAAGATTTATCGGTTCTTATTTGCATTGAACTTAACTGTATTTTCATACTGGTTTACAGAATGTGCAAATTAAAGCTGTGTTACAGATTTTTTTTTTAACCATTTGTCACCATATGTCATTATAGTATCATCGGCTATATTCCCTATGGTATACTTTTCATCTGTGACTTATTTATTTTATATTAGTCCCCTTCACCTTTTTGACCATTGCCCCATTGTCCCCTCTTCCAGCCACCAAGTTTCTTCTCTGTATTTATGAGTCTGTTTCTGTTTTCTTGTCTTTTCATTTGTTTTGTTTTTTAGATTCTATGTATAAGTGAAATCGTATGGCATTTGTCTTTCTCTTACTTGACTTAGCATTGTATCCCCTAGGTCCATCCATATTGTCAAAAATAGCAAGATCTCACTCCTTTTTGTGGCTGGGTAATATTCTGTTGTATGTGTGTACACACATATACGTTGACACATACAACATCTTTATCCATTTATCTATTGATGGATGCTTTAGGTCGCTTCCATATGCTTCCATATTTTGGCTATTTTAAATAATGCTGCAATAAACAGAGAGGTATATATAACTTTTTTTTGTTTGTTTTGAGGTACATATATCTTTTCAAATTAGTGTTTTAGTTTCCTTTGGATAAATACCCAGTAGTGGACTTACTGGATTATATGTTATTTCAATTTTTATTTTTTTGAGGAACTTCCATGCTGTTTTCCACAGTGGTTGGAACAATTCACAAGGGTGCTTTTTTTCTCCACATCCTCGACAAAACTTGTTATTTCTGATCTTTTTGATTCTAGCCATTCTGACAGGTGTGAGGTGATAATTCATTGTGGTTTTGATTTGCATTTCCCTGATAATTAGTGATGTTGAACATCTTTTCATGTACCTGTTGGCCATTGTCTTGCTTAGAAAAATGTCTATTCAAGTTCTCTACCCATTTTTTAATAGGATTATTTGTTTTATTAGTATTGAGTTGTATAAATTCTTTATATTGGATTATTTGCAAATCTCTTCTCCCATCAGTAGGTTGCCTTTTTGTTCTGTTGATTGTTTCCTTTGCTATGCAGAAGCTTTTTATTTTGGTGTAGTCCCAATAGTTTATTTTTGCTTTTGTTTTCCTTACCTAAGGAGACATATCTATAAAGATGTTGCTAAGGCCAATGTCCAAGAGATAACTGCCTGTGTTTTCTTCTAGGAGTTTATGGTTTCAGATCTCACATTTAGGTCTTTGAGTTTATGTTTGTGTGTGGTATGAGAAAGTGGTCCAGTTTTATTCTTTGGCATGTAGCTCTCCAGCTTTCGCAGCACCATTTTGCAGAGATTGTCTTTTCCCCCTTGCATATTCTTGCCTCCTCTGTTGTAGGTTAATTGACCATTTAAGTGTGGGCTTATTTCTGGGCTCTCTCATCTGTTCCATTGATCTTTGTATCTGTTTTTGTTCCAGTACCATACTGTTTTGATTACCGTAGCTTTGTAGTATATCTTAAAATTCAGAGTTGTGATACTTCAAATTTTGTTCTTTCTCAAGATTGCTTCGGCTCTTCAGGGTCTTTGTGGTTCCATATAAATCAGGATTATTTGTTCTAGTTCTGTGAAAAATACTATTGGTATTTTAACAGGGATTGCATTGAATCTATAGGTTGATTTGGGTAGTGTGGACATTGTAACAATATTAATTCTTCCAATCTACGAGCATGGGCTATCTTTCCATTTATTTGTATTGTCTTCCATTTCTTTCATCAGCGTCTTATAGTTTTTATTTATTTTTTATTTTATTTTATTTTTAAAGATTTTATTTATTTATTTGACAGAGACAGAGATAGCGAGAGCAGGAATACAAGTAGCGGGAGTGGGAGAGGGAGAAGCAGGCTGCCCCCCGAGGAGGGAGCCCGATGTGGGACTCAATCCCAGGACCCTGGGACCATGACCCAAGCCGAAGGCAGACGCTTAGCGACTGAGCCACCCAGGCGCCCATGTCTTATAGTTTTTAAAGTATAGCTCTTTCACCTTCTTGATTAAGTTTATTCCTAGATAATTTCTTTCAGGTGCAATTGCAGATGGGATTGTCTTCTTAATTTCTCTTTTTGCTACTTTGTTCTTAGTGTATAGAAATGTAGCAGATTTCTGCAACATTTTGTATCCTGCAACTTTACTAAATTCATTTATTCAAATAGTTTCTTGGTGGAGTCTTTAGGATTTCCTATATATGGAAATATATATATGTCACTGGAAATAGTGACAGTTTTACTTCTTCCTTACCAATCTGGATACTTTTTATTTCTTTTTTTCTTTTAGAGAGAGAGAATGCACAGTAGTTAGGGGGTGTGGGGGAAAGGGAGAGAATCCCAAGCAGGCTCCATGGGCACTTGTGGGCTCGATCCCACGGCCCTGAGATCATGACCTGAGCCAAAATCAAGAGTCAGACTGACTTAACCACCTGAGCCACCCAAGCACCCCATGGATACCTTTTATTTGTTGTTTGATTGCTGTTGATAGCACTTCCAGTACTATGTTGAATGAAAGTGGTGAGTGGGCATACTTGTCCTGTTCCTGATCTTAGGGGAAAAACTATGGATTTTTCACCATTGAGTATGGTATTAGCTTGGGTTTGTCATATATGCCCTTTATTATGTTGAAGTATGTTCCCTCTAAACCCATTTTGTTGGGAGAGTTTTTATCCTGAATGGATGCTGAATTTTGTCAAATACTTTTTCTGCATCTGTTGAGATGATCATATGGTTTTTATACTTCCTTTTATTAGAGTGAAGTTTCACATTGATTTGCAAATATTGAATCACCTTTGCATCCTGGAATAAATTCCACTGATTGTGGTGCATGATCCTTTTAATGTATTACTGAATTCAGTTTGCTAATATTTTGTTGAGGATTTGTACATTTATGGTCATCAGAGATACTGGCCTGTAGTTTTCTTTTTTTTTAGTGTCTTTGTTGGTGTCAGGGTAATGCTGACCTTGTAGAGTAAATTTGGAAGATTTCCTTCCTCTTCTGTTTTTGAAATGGTTTGAGAAGAATAGGTATTAACTCTTCTTTAAATGCTTGATAGGAAAAAAAAAAATGCTTGATAGAATTCACCTGTAAAGTCATCTGGTCTTGGACTTTTGTTTGTTGGGAGTGTTTTGATTACCAGTTCAATTGTGTTAAGGTAATTGATCTGTTTAAATTTTCTATTTATTCTTGATTCAGTTTTGGAAGACTATATTTTTCTAGGAATTTATCCATTTCTTCTAGGTTGTCCAATTTGTTGGCATATACTTTTTCATAATATTATCTTGCAATTCTTTGTATTTCCGTGGTGTCAGTTGTTATTTCTCCTTCTTCATTTCTGAAGCTACTTGAGTTCTCTTTTTGTCTTGATGAGTCTGGCTAAATATATTTTTTTTCCCCCAAAAAACCAGCTCTTAGTTTCATTGATTCTTTCTATTCGTTTTTTAGTCTGTTTCATTTATGTCTGCTCTAATCTTTATTATTTCCTTCTTCGTACTAGCTTTGGGCTTTGTTCTTTTAGTTCCTTTAGGTGTCAGGTTAGATTGTTTATTTGAGATTTGTTTCTTGAAGTAGAAACTTCTATCACTATGAATTTCCCTCTTAGAACTACTTTCACTGCATCCCAAAGATTTTGGACCATTGTATTTCCATTTTCATTTGTCTCCCATGTATTTTTTGATTTTCTCTTTGATTTCTTTGTTGATTTATTGGTTGTTTAGTCATATGTTATTTAGCTCCTTCGTGTGGTTGTGGTTTTCCCACTTTTTTTCTTGTAATTGATTTCTAGTTTCATAGTGTTGTGGTCAGAGAAGATGCTTGATATAATTTCAAACATTTTATTTATTTTTTATTTTAATCCCAACATAGTTAATGTACAGTATTAGTTTCAGATGTACAGTATAGTGATTCAACAATTCCATACATCACCCAGTGCTCATTATAGCAAGTACACTCCTTAATCCCCATCACCTATTTCACCATCCTCCCATCACCTCCCCTCTGGTAACCATCTCAGACTTTTCAAATTTATTGAGACGTATCTTGTGGCCTAACATGTGATCTGTCTTGGAGAACGTTTCATTTACACTTGAAAAATATGTGTATTCCGTTGCTTTTGTTTGGAATGTTCTGTATATATCTGTTAAGTCCAGCTGGTTTACTGTGTTGATTGATTTGTGTGTGTGTGTGTGTTGATTAATTTTTGTTTGTTTCCTTATTGATTTTCTGTCTAGATGATCTGTCTGTTGATGTAAATGAGGTGTTCATGTCCCCTACTGTTATTGTGTTACTGTCCATTTTTCCTCTGTTAATATTTGTTTTATATATTTACGTTCTCCTATATTGGGTGCATAGGTATTTGTAATTGTTTTATTCTTCTTTTGGATTGATCTTTTTATCTGTTTTACATTATTAAGTAGTGCCTTTCTTTGCATCTTGCTACAGTCTTTATTTTAAAGTCTGTTTTTTCTGATACATGTATTGCTTTTTTTTTTTTTTTGCTTCCATTTGCATGGTATATATTTTTCTCTTCCTCCACTTTCAGTTTGTATATGTCTCTAGATATGAAGCCTTTTTTTTTTCTGACTAAAACGTACAGTAAGTAAATAAAAGGTACACTTTATTGGCTTATCTCTAAATATTTCTGTCACACACTTTTTTAGTCTTACAAATTATTTTAAAAAAGAGAAGATATACTGTGAAATACTGTACGTGGAAGTTTTTATCATGAATGGATGTTGCACTTTGTCAAATGCTTTTTCTGCATCTATTGAAATGATTATATGGTTCTTATCCTTTCCCTTATTGATGTGATGTATCACATTGATTGATTTGCAAATATTGAACCACCTTGCAACCCAGGAATAACTCCTACTTGACTGTGGTGAATGATTTTTTTAAATGTATTTTTGGATTCAGTTTGCTGGTTTCTGTTGAGCATTTTTGCATCTATGTTCATCAGGGATATTTACCTGTAGTTCTCTTTTTTAGTAGTGCCTTTATCTGGTTTTGTTATCAGGATAATGCTGGCCTCATAGAATGAATTTGGAAGTTTTCCTTCCTCTTCTACTTTTTGGAATAGTTTGAAAAGAATAGGTATTAACTCTTCTTTAAATGTTTGGTAGAGCTCTGCACAGTGGCAATATTATAGCTAATGAAGTTTATCCAAGGCACAGTTATTGCTAATTAAATGTTTGGTAGAATTCCCTCTGAAGCCATCTGGTCCTGGACTTTTGTTTGTTAGGAGGGTTTTTTTGTTTGTTTGTTTTTTATTATTACTGATTCACTTTCTTTGCTAATTATCAGTCTGTTCAATTTTCTTTCTCTTCCTTTTTGAGTTTTAGTAGTTTATGTGTTTCTAGGAATTTATCCATTTCTTCTAGATGTCTGTTTGTTGGCGTACAGTTCTTCATAATATTCCCATAATTGTATTTCTGTGATATTGGTTGTTATTTCTCCTCTCTTATTTGTGATTTTATTTGATCCTTTCTCTTTTTCTTGGTAAGTCTGGCTAGAGATTTATCAATTTTATTGATTGCTTTTTTTTCCCAAAGACCCTGCTCCTGGTTTCATTGATATGTTCTGTTGGTTTTTTTTTTTTTTTAGTTTCTTTATCATTTATTTCTGCTCTAATATTTACTATAACCTTCCTTCTGGTTTTAGGTTTTGTTTGTTCTTTTTCTAGCTCCTTTAGGTGTAAGGTTAGGTTGTTTATTTGAGATTTGTCTTGTTTCTTGAGGTGACCAGCATTGCTATAAACTTCCTTTTCAGAACCAATTTTGCTGCATCCCAAAGGTTTTGGACTGTTGTGTTTTCATTTTCATTTGTTTCCGTGTACTTTTTAAATTTCTTCTTTTATTTCCTGGTTGACTCATTCATTGTTTAGTATCATGCTATTTAACCTCCATATGTTTGTGGTCTTTCCAAATCTTTTCTTGTGGTTGACTTCTAGTGTCATAGTGTTAATGGTCAGAAAAGATGCATGGTATGACTCCACTCTTCTTGGCATTTGTTGAGGTTTGTTTTGTAGGCTAATGTGTGATCTATTCTGGAGAATGTTCCTTGTGCACTTGGAAAGAATGTGCATTCTTTCTCATTTTGCATAATTCTTTTTTCTCTTTTGTTCAGCTTGATTACTTTCCATTACTCTGTCTTCTAGGTCATTGATTCGTTCTTCTGCTTTTCCAGCCTGCTGCTTGTTCCATCAAATGTGTTTCTCATTTTGTTTATTGAATCTTTTATCTCTATGTTATTCCTTATCTCTGTGTTAGTGATCTCACTGATGTCTTTCACTCTTCTCAAGTCCAGTGAGTATCTTTATGATCATTACTTTAAATTCTCTATCAGGCAAGTTACTCATATCTGTTTCACCTAAATCTCTGGCCATGGCCTTGTCCTGTTCTTTCATTTGGGACAAATCCTTCTGTCTTCTCATTTTGTCTAAGTCTCTGTGCCTACTTCTGTGTGTTAGGAAAGTCAGCTATGTCTCCTGTTCTTGAGGGTACTGGCCTTATGAAGAAGAGGTCTTGTAGTGCCCTGTAGTCTAGTGTCTCCTGTTCCCCAGGGCCTGGTGCTTCAGGGAGTGTCTCCAGTGTGTGCTATGTGCACTCTGCTGTTATGTCCTGGCTGCTTTATCCTTCAGGCCAGTCTGAAGAGGCTCCCTTTGCCTATTATGGGCAGTATTTGGTCCATTTGGTCCAGTTTTAACCAGGTGTGCTCTGGTCTGCTTATGATATGATACCTGTCACCACTGCCACCAGAACTGAAGCCCTGCAAAACTCCTGGGTTGGGAAACATGTGGGCAGGGGTTTGCATTGGGCTTCTAGGGGAGAAGGGGCCTGCCACAATGGGACTGAGGCAGTTGTGACTGGAAGGGTGGTACCTCTGGAGCATGGGGTGGTGGGGTTTGGTATAAGCAACTGTCCACTCTTTGCTCTCTCCTGTGTGCTAGTCTGTCTCTAGCCCTTCTCTGCAACTGCGACTCCCTCCCCACTAGAGTGTCCATGATCTGTTTCTCTCTCATGCTGTGTCTCCACACTTCTATCTTCTTTGATGTCACCTCTTCTCTACCTTTAGTTGTGGAATTTGTTCTGCCAGTCTTCAGGTCAGTTTCTGAAGTATTTAGGATGATTTGATAGTTATCTAGTTGTATTTGTGGGATGAAGCAATCCTAGGGTCCTCCTACTCTGCCACCATCTTTCAGACTCTGAAGTGAGTCTCTTGTGGGCAGCATATAGGTGGGTCTTATTTTTTAATCCATTCACCACACTGTCTTTTCATTGGAGCATTTAGTCCATTTACATTTAAAGTACTTGTTGATAGGTGTATTCTTATTGCCATTTTGTTCATTGTTTTTTGGGTTTTGTAGCTTTCCTCTCTTCCTTTTTTCTTCTCTTCCTCTCTTCCCTTGTGATTGATGGCTTTCTTTAGTGTTATGTTTGGATTCCTTCTTCTTTATCTTTTGTGTATCTATTATGGTTTTTTCATGTGTGGCTACCATGGGGTTCATTTATCACATCCTGTGCATACACCAGTCTATGTTAAGTTGATGGTCACTTAAGTTCAAATGCATTCTAAAGCTCTAACTTTTCAATACCCATTCCCTGTTCTTTGTATGTGATGTCTTATTTTACATCTTTTTAGTTTGTGTATCCCTTGACTAATTTTTATAGATATAATTGATTTTATTACATTAGTTCAACTTTTATACTGGCTTCCTAAGAATTACTCTACTACCTTTACTGTATGTTTGCTTTTACCAGTGAATTTTTTTTCTATCAATACCTTCTTTTAGTTATGGCCTTTACTTTCCATTTAAAGGATTCTTTTTAACATTTCTTATAAGGCTGGTTTAGTGGTGATGAATTTTTTTAACTTTTTTCTGTCTGGAAAACCCTGTCTCTCCTATTCTGAGTAATAGCCTTGCCGAGTAGAGTATTCTTGGTTGTAGGTTTTTTTCCTTTCAGCACTTTGATTATAGCATGCCACCCCCTTCTGGCCTGCAAAGTCTCTGCTGAAAAATCAGCTAATAACCTTATGGGGTTTCCCTCATATGGAACTGTTTTCTTTTGCTGCTTTTAAGATTCTCTCTTTATCATTACTTTTTGCCATTTTAATTATGGGTCTTGGTGTGGACTTCCTTGGGTTCATCTTGTTGGGGCTTTCTGCGCTTCCTGGACCTGGATGTCTGTTTCCCTCTCTAGATTAGGGAAGTTTTCAGGTATTCTTGAAATAAGTTTTCTGCCCCCCTCCCCCCGCCTTCTGGAACCCCTATAATACAAATTACTACACTCGATGATGTTGCAGAGGTCCCTTAACCTATTATTTTTTATTATTCTTTTTCCATTTTGCTATTGAGCTTGGTTGCTTTACGTTATCCTGTCTTCTGCATCACTGATCCATTCTCTGTGTCCTCTGATCTGCTGTTGATTCCCTCTCGTGTATTTTGCATTTTAGTTACTGAGTTCTTCAGCTCTGATTGGTTCTTTTTTATATTTTCTATCTCTTGGTTGAAGTTCCCACTGAGTTCATCCACTTGTAACTCTGTTGAGTATCTTTATGACCATTACTTTGAACTCTTTATTAGGCACATTGCTTGTCTTGGTTTCATTTAGCTTTTTTTTTTTTTTGGCGATTTTTGTCTTGTTTTTTCATTTGGGACATTTTCTTCTGTCTCCTCATTTTGTCTGACTCTCTGTGTTTCTTTATATTAGATAGGTCAGCTACATGTCTTGATCTTGAAAGTAGTGGCCTTGTGTGGAAGAAGTCCTGAGGTGCCCCGTAGCTCAGTTCCCTGATCACCAGAACCAGGCACGCCATAGTGTCCACTGTGCAGTCTGTGTCTGCCCTCCTGTTGTGGATGAGCTGTGACTGATACAGGCATGCTGTGGGTGGCCTGCTGCTCTGCCCTCGTTACAGCTGGGTTCAGTGATCTGCTGCTTCCTGCAGGCGCACAGGGCAGGTTTTGCTCCTGGTGCTGTTAGATACCCAGCTGTAGCTGCCGTGGGCTTTATAGTTGTTGGAGTCAGTCTTCATGTTGGCTGTCTGCAATTAACTGCGATGACAGCTGCAGGCACAGCAAAGGGCAGGGCTTGCTTCCTGCACAGCAGCAAAGAGGCTGGCTACGGGAATTGACATGCTGTTGTGTGGGGTTATCACCTTTCCGATGATAGGAGTCACTAGGAGGTTTGCTGGTCCTGGCCAGGCCTGCCTGCTGGCTGTAACGGGCATAGAGCTGTTTTGGATGGGTGTCTACAAGGTGGGAAGTCTACAGGTAAATACAGCAGCCGGACATACAGTGCTACCAAGGGAGAGGGATACTGTTAGAATTAGCTCCTGCATGCATCCAACTATTCAGGCTACGGGAGGGAAGAAAAATGGCACCCACCAGTACTTTTGTTCCTAGAGAACTCTCCTGCAGATACCCGCCCCTTTGGCACATGTCCTAGAATTAATAAATGCCCTATATGTATACCCCAGCATTTTCAAAGTGCTACTTCTGTGCTATTTCCTGGTGGAGTTTTTAGTGTGCTGACCCTTTAAGGATGGAGACTCCTTTTCCAATAGCTATCTGGATCTCCTGGAATTCAACCTTACTGATTTTCAAAGCCAGATGTAATGGGGACTCCTCTTCCCAGGCCTGGTGTGGGATTTGATCCCCTCGCTCCTCTATGCTTGTGATGTCCCTCCTGCTAGTGGTTAGTCACCCTGGGGAATTGGTTCCCAGCTGTGACCCTGCCCCTCCTACCCTTTTCAAAGAGGTCTTCTCTCTACAACTAGCTGTGGGAGATCTGTTCTGCCTCTTCAGGTTATTTACAGAATTAGTGGTGGTGGATGTTGTCTTGGTATGTCCATCAGAGAAGGTGAGCTCAGGATCCTCCCATTCACCACTTTCCACAAGCAGCAGAACCAGTTGATCTATCCCTCCCTACTACTTCTAGGTACTTTGGATGATACCAAAGTATCATGGGCTCCTCATGGGCTTCTTTCCTACAGGTACACTACCTTCGTGGAACTCTTGTTGGTAACTTATGGACCCCTGAAATTCACTTGGTCTCTAAAAGGTCAATGCCTCTGAATTTATTAGCAGAAGCCCAAAAGGAGAAAAAACTTGTTCAAATGTTAACACCTTTGCAAAGGTCTTAATGCAGTATTTTGTTATATTTTGCATTGAACAAATGTATAATGCACTAATTATTTTCTTATTCTGGAAAATTTTGAAAGTGCTCACACTGAAGATAACAATAATTGGCATTATGAGGTTTGACATATGTTCCAAACAAGGCATAACTGAAAACCCATCACCTTAAAAAGATTGACAGATTTGACCACCTAAAAGTTAAAACCTCTATGTAGAAGAGACATCATAAATCAAGAGAAATGATTAGCTAGAAAAGCTATTTACTATATATTGGCAGAGGATTGATACCTACCCTCAGTATATGGAACATCCTTATAAATTAGTATGAGTGACACAAGATGGAAAGATATGAATGGACAACTAAATGGAAAAAATAATATAAATGGCTATTAAATATTTGAAGAGATAATTAGTCTCATGATTTTTGAAATACAGATTAAATCTACATTGAGATTTTTCTTAATCAGATTGGTGAACAGTGCCCATTGTTGTCCAGGCTTTGAGAACACTCAAGCAGTGTACATGAAGTGTAAATTGCTACAACTTTTTTGGAGGGCAGAGTAGCAATATGGAACAAAATGAAAAACATTCGCTTTGATCAAGCAATTTTTTTTTTTTTAAGATTTTATTTATTTATTTGACAGAGAGAGACACAGTGAGAGAGGGAACACAAGCAGAGGGAGTGGGAGAGGGAGAAGCAGGCTTCCCGCTGAGCAGGAGCCTGATGCGGGGCTCGATCCCAGGAACCTGGGATCAGGACCCGAGCCGGAGGCAGACGCTTAACGACTGAGCCACCCAGGCGCCCCTCAAGGAATTCTTTTTTAAAGATTTATTTATTTTGAGGGGCGTCTGGGTGGCTCAGATGGTTAAGCGTCTGCCTTCTGCTTGGGTCCTGATCCCAGGGTCCTGGGATCGAGCCCCACATCAGGCTCCTGGCTCAGTGGGAAGCCTGCTTCTCCCTCTCCCTCTGGCTCTCCCCCTGCTCATGCTCTCTCTCTCTGTATCTGTGTCTCAAATGAATAAATAAAATCTTAAAAAAAAAGTATTTATTTATTTTGAATAAGAGAGAGTGTATGTGCATGAGTTGGGGGGAGGGGCAGAGAGGGAAAGAGAGAATTTCAAGCAGAGTACGCACTGAGCATGGAGCCCAGTAAGGGGCTGGATCTCACAACCCTGAGATATAACCTGATCCGAAATCAGGAGTCAGACACTTAACTGACTGAGCCACCCAGGTGCCCCGATCAAGCAATTTTATTTCTAGAAAATTAATCTTAAGGAAATGTTGGGGAAACTGAGTAAATATAAATGTACAAAAATGTTTATTATAGCATTGTTATATGAAAAAATAGACTACAACCTAAATATCCATCACTTGTATTGAGTAATGGTCTATTCATACAGTGAAATACACTGCAGTCATTTAAAAGGATGGGGCAAATCCTTGTGCATTGAAATAGAAAAATATTCGTTGTAATTACATTAATGAATCTTACTGAATTTATAAGCTTTATAATACTTATTTGGAATGTATCATCTAGCAGACATTCAGTGTTACCAAAGATTCCACAGGGCAGAGGTATGTTTTGTGTTAAAAGTAGGAGGGTGGGAACCAGAACTGTTCAGAATGGCAAGAAAAATTATTTTAAAAACTTACATATTTTATATATGCCTCTTCAGAAAGATCTAGGAATAATATACACAGTCGTATTGATAATGGCCTTCTTTGGGAGGAGGAGTATTTCAGGTTGGGTTCCCAGAGAACAGATTTTAAGGTAGAGACTATGATGAGGGAGGTGTACTAGGGAGTGCTTTTGGGATCCACACCTATGGAAGGCGGGCGGGGGAGAGGGAGGAAGCCAGAGTGGGCAAAGGGAGAAGTCCAGCTGCTGTACCGTCTTTTTTTTTTTTTTTTTAAAGATTTTATTTATTTATTTGACACAGAGAGAGTGAGAGAGAGAGAGAGAGCATAAGCAGGGGGAGTGGCAGGCAGGCAGAGGGAGAAGCAGGCTCTCTGCTGAGCAAGGAGCCCGATGCGGGACTCGATCCCAGGACCCTGGGATCATGACCTGAGCCGAAGGCAGCCGCTTAACCGACTGAGCCACCCAGGCGCCCCATGCTGTACCGTCTTAATGGACCGCCTTAGCCACTTCTTCAGGAGTTCTGAGTATGGAGGAACCAGAGCCTTTCAGACTCTTACCAGCTGTTGATCAGTCATTGGGTAGGGATCGCCTGGGAAGGGGCATGATCCTGCCTAGGCAATGCTCTGGAGGGGCTGACAGCTGAGGGCTCTTAATTGTAGCGGTCCCAGCAGGTGGGCTAATCAGTGCCTTCCTTCCTGAAGGGATCTGGGCAGCAAGGAAGAATCCATCACACAGGGGAACTTCACTTTTTCTATATTTAAAAATTTTTATTACATATATAAGGGAAAGTATTTCCTTTTTAAAAAAAAGAATGCTTTTGAAAGAAAGATTTAGGGTTCAACTACAGTATTTTTAACAGTCCTTTTCACGTCTAGTAGATGATGTATTCCAGGTAAACAAATGTTGGAAAGCTTCTGAGTTCAGCCCCCAGATGATGGCTTATATTTCCAGCTCTAACCAGAACTTGGTTTTCTGATACCGTTAGATTTTTCCCATGTACCTTTCCCATATAGACAAACCTAGGCAACTCTTCATGATTTCTTTAAAGATTTAAACAGAACGTTATTTTAGAAGATAACGCATTGAATGGATGTTAGTTTAGTAATTTAAAAAACCATGTTTTCTAGTCTTAGAATATGTATTTATGTGGAAATTGATGTTGGACCTGTTGATAAATTGTCCAGGGTTAAGCTACTCTTCCTTGATGAGCCCTAAAGTCCTTTTCTTTCCTTAGGCACAGCTCCAGATGTTCCGAGCTCAGTGGATGTTTGAACTTGCTCCAGGTGTAGGCTCTAGCAATTTAGAAACTCGGCCTTGCAGAGCAACAAAAGGCTCTTTACTGAAAGCAGCAGACACCAAAGGAAAGCAAGAACTGGCAAAAGAAGAAAAGTTAAGTATTATGGACATTGTGACAAAGTAACTTTTTTTTTCTTAATTGCACATGAGAGTTTTCAGAGTCGTAAGTAGGTGATCATTAGAGTTGTATTCTGGTGACATAAGCACATAACTTGTAAGATTTTTCCTCGTGTGCAAAAATATACTGGTATGTCCATCCTTCACTACTACTTCTAGGTACTTTGGAGGATACCACCACTCCTTATGGGCTTTCTAGAGGTACGGTGTCTTCATGGAACTGTCTTTGGCAATTTATAGATCCCTAAGATTCATTTGGTCTCTAAAATAGCGATGCCTCTGAATTTATTAGCAGAAGCCCAAAAGGGGAAAAACTTGTTCAAATGTTAACACCTTTGCAAAGGTCTTAATGCAGTATTTTGTTAAATTTTGAGTTGAACAAATGTATAATGATGCATTAATTATTTCCTTCTTCTGGAAAATTTTGAAAGTGCTTGCACTGAAAAATTTGGAATGCTATCTAATTGTTCACCTCTTTTTAGTACTTGCATGAAGTAGGCACAGCACACTTTCCATTTTTCCTGTTCCACAGAGGCTGTCATCTTTATACAGATTTTTTTACAAGCAATTTGCCATTAAGTAATTGAAATTACCATGATAACCAAAAACTTCCATATCCGTCTTGTTTTAATTTTTATTTTGAAAATAATTACAGAAACATAGGTACAGGGAAGTCATGTGTACCTTTCACCCTTTCTCCTTCGGTGATGACATTTTGCATAGCTGTAGTAAGTACCATATCAAAAAGTAGGAAATAGACATTGGTACCATGCACGGAGCTTATTCGGACCTCCCAGATTTAGAAGCACTTTTTTGTGTGCATGCATGTAAATAGTTCTGTGCAGTTTTAGTACATGTATATCTTCCTGTAACCACTACCATGATCAAGATCCAGACTCTGGTAGCACCGCAGTGCTCCCTCTTTCTACACCTTTATAGTTCTCTCCCATCCCCCACTCCCTGACCATTCCTGACCACTGGCAATCACTAGTCTCTTCTCCAGTTCTCTAACTTTGATATTCAAAAATGTTGCATAAGTGGAATCATCCAGCATATAACCTTCTGAGATGGGCGTTTTTCACTCAGCGGAATTCCCCTGGGATCCATCCAAGCTTGTGTATAACAGTAGTTCTTTTTTATTGCCCAGTGGTATTGCGTGGTATGGGTGCACCCCAGTTTGTTTAACTCTTCACCAGTTGAAGGACATTTGGGTTGTTCCCGGTGTTTGGCGATTAATAGAGCTGCTGTGAATATTCATGTGCAGATTTCTGCATGAGTGTAAGTTTTCATTTCTCTGGCCTAGGAGTGCAATTGCTTGGTTGTATGTTAAGTGCCTATTTGGTTAAAAGAAACTGCCCAGGGGTTTTCCAGGGTGGCTGCACCATTTTATGTTTCCAGCAGCAGGGTATGAGTGAGTGGTCCAGCGTCTCCACAGCCTTGTCGGCCCTTCGGGTTGTCATTCCTTTTTAGCTCTTCCGATAGGCATGTAGTGATACCTCATTGTGATCTTAATTTGTATTTCCCTAATGGCTAATGATGTTAAGTATCTTTTCATGTGCTGTTTGCCACCTTTATCTCCTCTCTGTATAATATGTTGTCTTTTCTAATTGCGTTGCTTATGTTTGTTGAGTTTTGAGTGTTCTTTATTCTAAATACAGTCCTCTGTTGAGTAAGTGGCTTGTACATTCTTTCTCTCAGCCTGTAGCTTATATTTTCATCCTCAGGGTATTTTATCAAGCAAAAGCTTTTAATTTTGATGAGATCCAGTTTATCAACCTTTCCTTTTATGGATTGTGCTTTTTGGGATCAAGTATAAGAACTCTTTGCCCAGCTGTAGGCCTCCAAGATTTTTTAAATGTTTTTTCCCTAAAAGTTTTGTATTTTACATTTAAGTCCATGATCCATTTTTGAGTTAATTTTTATGTAAGATGTGAGGTTTAGGTCATGGTTAATTACTTTGCCTATGGGGGTCCAATCGTTCTACTTTTGTTGGAAAGGCTGTCCTGCCACGCATACTCATTTTTTTTTTAATTTTTTTATTGTTATGTTAATCCCCATACATTACATCATTAGTTTTAGATCACGCATACTCATTTTTAATACAGACTTTGAAAAATTGCATTTCACTGTTTTTATAGGCTCGAGAACTCTTCCTAAAAGCAGTAGAAGAAGAACAGAATGGAGCTCTCTATGAAGGTAAAAAAACTCAGGGCCCAGGATCATATGATCATGATATTTCTGAAAAACAACTCTTAGTTACTGAACAATTTTTTCTTAACTAGAATATATTTGATATATAGACATCAGTCTCCCTTTATTTGAAATTTTCTACCAAATCAAAACTAAACATTGTATTTCTATATAACGTCTTTTCAAAAAATATTGCTGTGAAACATCATATTGGTCTACATTTAGGTTTTAGTATTTATTAATTCTTCATTATTAAAGTCTTAAAAATAATTGTTTCTCATTTTAAAATAGTGTATTCTATTATGGGTGAAAACTACTTCAGAGGAGGGGAATATAAAAGATAGTTTCAGGAACATACACATTTTCTAATTTACATTTTACACAAAGGAATAATTTTCAGCTTTAATTGTCTCTTTTATTAACCCATTAAAATGCATAAACAGAGCGATGGGGCATTTTACGGTATTAGATGTGTAAGTAGGCTTCCATTTTGTGATAATAAAGCTAAAAATTGGAGCATGGGAAAAATGCTTGTGCTTGAATCACTTGAAAATATCCCCAAAATAACATTTTCAGGATTACTGCATTTTATTGGCAAGTTTCTTCTGGTGATATTTTTACTCAGATATTAAAAGAGCCCAAATGGTGAACTCCTTCCACAGTCTTCATTAGTTTGTGAGAGTCTCATCTCCATTTAGTGTACAGTAATTCACCCAGAGTAATAGAACACAGCAGAATATATTGAATTGAATAGAGTCCATCTAAGGGAAGAAGAGCTAGTTGGCTTCTGCAGTCTCAAGTTCTGTTGTATAGCTTTGTGGGAGAGATTACCAAATATCATAGCTGTAAACCACCTGGCCAGGAACTTTATAAGAAAATAGGTTTTAAAGGTTATTTAGCTAAATAATGGGCAGCTGGACTAAAGGAAGTTGGATTTGAAGGTTAAATTCAAAAAAACTCTTTATTCTACCTAGTAAGAAGCATTTGATTATCCTCAACTCTGCATCCTAGAAAGAAAAGGTTGCTTAAAAGTGTTTTTCTTGGGGCTACAGCAATTGCATTTCCAAAGCCTGAAGAAAGACAACCAAGTAAGATCACTTCTAACAGTACGAGGCTGAGGGAGAAGGTGGGAAGGGCAAACAGCAGAGAGTGAAATACGACGTGCTTAAGCTGCTATAATGTGTTAGCTTTAGAAAAAAGAAAGGTTACTTCTGAGTAGTAAGGCTTGGAAATAAGTTTGTTCACTGAACTATTGCATATAGAAAAAAGGAATTTGGCTGTTTGTAAAGAAAGTTACCAAATTAAACCACAGTTACGGGTAATCAAAGGAAATGACAAAAATGTGTGGTCATAGCTAATTTAGCTTTATTTCTTCTTTTAGCCATCAAGTTTTATCGTAGGGCTATGCAACTTGTACCTGATATAGAGTTCAAGATTACTTATACCCGGTCTCCAGATGGTGATGGCGTTGGAAACAGCTAGTGCGTATATAATTCGATAGACAGTAATACATAGAGTTTGTTAAAACTAAGCATCTTTGCCCTGTTGACTCTTAACCGTGATAAGAAGATGGTGGTAATTCTGTTAAATTACATAGTCTTTAGTATAAAGACTTGTTTATAAAGTTGTAGAAATTTTTTTTAGTTAGGGAAATTTTAAGATTAAAATATAGAAATGCACGTTTTAAACAGATATAATGAAGATAAGGTGATGAGTTTCTTTAAATAAAAGCAGTGATTATTGAAAGTAAGTTAAAAGACACATTTCAGCTTTCTGAAACCTATTTTAAAAAAGTCAAACCTATTAAAATATAATTAGGCCAAAGTTGACAAAATGTTAATAATGGTTGAAATTGGGTGACGGGTACATGGGGTTTCATCAGACTAGTCTTTCTCCTTTTTGATATGTTTGAAGCTATACATTTTTTTAAAGTTTTTTCATTTTATTAAGAAAATGCTAAATTATAACGACTTTATTATTCTCTTAAGGTATCTGTGAGGATGTTGTTAAGACTGTAACTTTTTTTTTTTTAAGATTTTATTTATTTATTTGTCAGCGAGCAAGCGAGCACAAGCAGGGGGAGCGGCAGGCTGAGGGAGAAGCAGGCTTCCTGCTGAGCAAGGAGCCCGATGCAGGACTCTATCCCAGGACCCTGGGATCATGACCTGAGCTGAAGGCAGATGCTTAACCGACTGAGCCACCCAGACGTCCCAAGACTGTAACGTTTGTTTAAAAGCCCAGGTGCAGGATAGAAGCCGTGTTTCTTTGGGTAGATGCCACTTGAATCAAAGTCATAAAGTGGCATTGATAGTTTTACATGGACAAAGATCAAGAGAACATATTTTGAAGCCAATACTTTTGAAGTTATTTGCAAGCCAATTATATAAAATTGTTTCGGCTTAATCTGTGTCCAAAAGCTCAATTTGCTCATATTAGAAGGGAGGAGAGTCTCTACCTATGAGAGAATGTCAGGTTAGAAACGAGCAATACATAGGAGTATAGTGTTTTTAGTAATAAAATATTACCATCATGTTATGGTATTACCTCTGTCATGAAATAATTAAGAAGTTACCTTTATGGATAACATGTGCTCATTGCCAGTGTTTTTTTTAATCACTTACAGTATTAACACTCAAGCTTTGGATAGTAAAGACATGCCAATGATATCAGTCTTAATTGTGTTTTTGAACTTGGAGGCTAATGGTGTTGTTCACCAAATGAAATCTAACAGTGTGAGGTAGTTCAAACTCAAAACGAATCAAGTGGGCTTTTTCTAAGCCTTCTTTATACTCAGGCAGGCTTTTAGACCCAGCTCTTAGCCAGTTTTGTGACTAGATGGAGGTGCTATTGAGAAAGGCTATATTAAAACGTGGACGAAGCATTTCTTTTCCTTCCCATCCCTTTGTACAAACCCAGATGTAGTGAAAGTTCTTGAAGGATACAGTTGTTTTTTTCTTATCAGGTCTAATGATCCCTGAAAATCTCTCTCCTGGTTTTGTTCTTGTTTTCTGCCTTCTGTGAAATGCTGGTAGAGCGGCCCTTGTGCCCGCCTAGCCTCTGCCACACGTGCCTTTGTTGTATAATTAGGGTATAATTAGCCCTTCTGGGTCTTCAGACCTCATCCTCGTCTAGGCCTTTTTGTAGGTCTGATCGCTTTTAAGGTTAATTTCAGCAAAAATTAAAGGCAGGTTTTTTTTTAAACTCTAAAGTACTCTTTTGTTTAGATGATTGGTCGATGATTTGTGGGCCCTGCTAAGATTCTTTAAATTACATATTTTCCTCTCTTAAGGTAGGGTGATAAGGCACATCTGTTAGAAAACGCTTGGTAAGTAAGAACCACAGATGACATCTGTATATTTGATTTTTATCCAATTAGAATGGATTGTAGTCACATTGTATGGAATATATTTACATAAGTTTTTTTAAATCATTTGAAATTATCTTTTTCACTAACTCAAGAAATCTCTACAATAAAATGGACTAATTAAATCTCAACACGTGTATCCAAAATTCTAGTTTTTTCTGGGTGAGAATGAAAATTGCTGAAGCTTTTTTTGTCAGAAGACTTGGTATGGCCCTCCTTTGTGAGGCAGAATAAACTTTTATCAAATCAAGAAAGTAGTTAAGACAGTTTGCTTTTAGATGACTTTTTCTGAAGCAGATTTGCAAGTACAATGAAAAATCAGTTTCTAAGCTCTACTTTTGTGGAACAAAGCACTTAATTTATTCCCCTCCCTCCTTTTTCAGCATGGAAGATAATGACGATGACAGCAAGATGGCAGACCTCTTGTCGTGCTTCCAGCAGCAGCTCACGTTTCAGGAGTCTGTGCTCAAACTGTGTCAGCCTGAGCTGGAGAGCAATCAGACTCACATATCAGGTATGAGTTCATGGTGGTTAGAACTCAGGGAGGCACACTTTCACTTTAGATTTATGTTTTCCAAACTTACAGGGCCAGATAACTTGCCAGATAATTGCTCTAGTTCAAAGTACGTTGGGAGAGCTGGTTATAATTACTGTTTGCATATACTAATAAGCTTTTCAAAATTGAAGTAGAAAGGAGTTTGTAGTGCAGTTCAAGGATGCCCTGCTTTATTCAGTGAAGATCTAAAAGGGTATCTGAGTTGTTGAAGCAGCCAAGAAAATCAGAGGAAGGCTGGTGTCATCAGGCATTTCAGCCTGAGGGAGGCTGCCTGTTTAAAAATGAATGTTTTGGGGCGCCTGGGTGGCTCAGTCAAATGTCCCGACTCTTGGTTTCAGCTCAGGTTGTGAGATCGAACCCCAGGGCTCTGCGCTCAGCATGGAGTCTACTTGAGAGTCTCTCTGTCCCTCTGCCCCTCTGGCTTGTGCTTACACATTCTCTCTCTCTCTCAAATAAAAAGATCTTAATAAAAGTGAGTGTTTTTTAATTTTTATATGTTAAATGTTCAATGGGGGATTTTCCAGAGGAGGACACTTGAAAATATTCAAGGAGATGAAAATAAGTTTTTAGCGTTAGCAAATGCAAATGGATTATGTATATATATATATACACAGATATACATATCAAACTATTTTAATAACACTTATTTTAATATCTCTTGGTGCTAAAATGATCTTTTGAAGGAAAGGGTGCTTTATAAAAGTAGCTTCTGATCTGTTCTGTACTGAAAAAAACATTTGTGTCTTGACGTTAGAAACCATTATGACTTTCGGATAATCAAATACAGTCGTGCACAGCTCTGCGCCATACTGAGGGTGTGATTCACACATGTCTGGGAGTACTGAGGCTGCCTGCACCGAGAACGAGACGGTAGAGTAACCGAGGAGAGTCGCTGAGGGGATGATTTTCTTTTGCAGCGCTGCCAATGGAGGTCCTGATGTACATATTCTGATGGGTGGTGTCTAGTGACTTGGACCTCCGGTCATTAGAGCAGTTGTCGCAGGTGTGCAGAGGATTCTATATCTGTGCCAGGTACTTCATCTTTCTAAAACAACTCAGGCAGTGGTGAAAAAAGAATTATGGTCTTTTGCCAGTTTTGATTAAAAAAAAAAGAAAACTTGATCGATATTCTGAGTAAAAACGTAGATGAACGGTTTTGCCTAAGCTGTGTGTATGTGATTTCCCCAAACCGCTTAGCCCCTAAAGGCTAGCATGCGCTAGGTTTCCGGGGTATAGCGTTTAGGTACAGCAGAGGTGGGCACACGCGTCACGTCCATAGGGTGGTCTGCGTGCTAGCCTAGCCGAGTTGGAAAAAGAATTGTGCTGGGAAAATAAACTCAAGTCATCTTTAAATAACTCTAAACCCATTAAGTGGTAATGATTTAAATTTAGATTGCACTAGAATTTTTTTGTGGCCCATTAGAAGTTATCCTGTACTTTTAAAATATTGCTATGTGAAGAATAATCATAGTTTAGTATAAAATGATTTGAGGCTGGTAATCTTTCATGGATATTTTACATAAAAATATGTGCTTTGTGGGGCGCCTGGGTGGCTCAGTCGGTTAAGCGGCTGCCTTCAGCTCGGGTCATGATTCCAGGGTCCTGGGATGGAGCCCCATGTTGGGCTCCCTGCTCAGCAGGGGAGTCTGCTTCTCCCTCTCCCCCTGCTTCTGTGCTCTCTCTCTCTCGCTCACTCTGTCTCTCAAATAAATAAACAAAATCTTTAAAAAAAAAATTCAGTTTTGTACACTAATCCCATAACAGAGTCTTGTTGGTGCTACCTTAAAAACAGATCTCTAGTCTGACCATTTCGCCCTTGTCCAGGGACCCTTCTTGCTCCGCCCCTGTTACAGCCGGTCTGGGTTACGGCAGTGGCCTGCTTCCCCTCCTATACCCCTAGAGCACCCCGAGAGCAGACCACCAGAGTGCTCTTTTGAAAGCATGAATCACACTCAGCTCTCAGTGGCATCCATGTCACCTAAACAGCCTGTACGCCCCTCGCTCCCCTGCCCCTTGCTGCCTCTCCGGTCGTGTAGCCTGTGAACCTGGCTTAGTCTGCCACCACCGTGTGATCCTCGTCGAGCGCACCGGTCACACCCCCCGAGAGCCTTGCACTTGCTGTGGCTTCTGCGCAGGTACTTTCCGGCTGCTGTACCTGAAATAGTCTCTCTTTCCCCACCGCAGTTGTCCTGCTCTGTGTACCCTGCTTCGTTTGCTTTTGCACTGAGCACACTATCTGAAACTTTTCTCTTTGTTTTCTTTGTTTTTGTTTGCTTTCCCACAAGGAAAACAGCAGGGCCTTTGCCTCGTCTGTCTGTCTGTCTCCAGAGCCCTGGTCAGTGCCTTGCAGGTGCTCATCAAATTCTTGCAGAAGTATTTCTGCGTTTAGGGACTTAGCCGTTTTTATAAATTGATGTTATGCTTTTATTACCTAGAGACCCTGAGATATGGCGTTTGGCCTGCTTGAAAGTTTGGGGCAGAAGCTGTATTAAACTTGTTCCATACACATCCTGGAGAGAGATGTTTTTAGAAAGGCCCCGTGTTCGGTTTGATGGTAAGTTGAACTCTTTAGAACTCAGGAGAAATAGTGGTCTAGCATGCTGATTTTTGATAAGTACACAGTCTTAATTTCCTGAATTAAGAATACAGACCTGAATACTCTGATCATACTTAAAGGAAACCACAATAAAAATAAAGCTGTTATATGCAACAATGAGTCATGGAACACTACATCAAAAACTGATGATGTACTGTATGGTGATTAACATAACATAATAAATTAAAAAAAACAAAGCTGGAAACATGTTAGGTGATTGTAAAAGTTTTATTTATGTTCCTACTTAAAAAAAAACCCAAAACTTTCTTTTTTTTTTTTTTAATAGGAGTGTATATCAGTAAAACGACATACATTCGTCAAGGGGAACAGTCTCTTGATGGTTTCTATAGAGCCTGGCACCAAGTGGAATATTACAGGTACAACTGTAGTAAACTGAGTGAGTGAAAAATTCTCTCTCTCCAAGTATTAGTTCATTAGTTACTGGGCAGCTGTTCTTTGTGGCTTTTGCATTTATCCACATGATGACCCTCAGTATTTTTATCCAGTTTTGTAACAGGAACTGCACTCAAAGAACCAGGAGGTTAATACAAATTATTTAATTCCTCCTAGCCTTTAAATCTAAGAATCACTTTACATTTTAGAGCTCTTCCTTGTTTTTTTGCTTTTGGTGGGCCTCATTTGCCTTTTCAATTAGCTCGTGCTCTATATTTCAGCCTTAATGGCCATCAGATGTTACTGGCCTTGAGAAATAAGGAGACATGTGAACTGTGTATGATCATTAGATCTCACTCTTGACCTTAATTAGTGCTTTAGGAAAAAACACACACAGCTTTAACGGAGGTATATTTATTTTTATTCAGGAGTAAAACTGAAAGTTTGACAGCTCCCTCTAGGAAACGTAAGATTGTCTTCACTTCTTTTTCGCTGGCCTCACAGGTTGCCAGTCGTGTTTGTTTTGATGATGCTTTGCCGATTTTTTGGCCCGTGGTATTTCTGATTTGATTTCACAGCAATGAACAGGTTTAGGTGCCAGGAAATAAGGACATGTTTTATACTTTGTGTGTGTGTGGTGTTTTTTGGTGTTCTTTTCTTTTTACACAGGTACATAAGATTCTTCCCTGATGGCCATGTGATGGTGTTGACAACCCCTGAGGAGCCTCAGTCCATTGTTCCTCGTTTAAGAACTAGAAATACCAGGTAGTATTTTTCTATAGTTTTCTATACAGGTCACATTTCATGTGGTTACTTGCAGGTTAATGTAATCCAGTGCTTCCTTAACTTAGTACCGGCTGATAAAAACAGCACTCAGCAGCGGCCCTTGTGAAAAATACCAGTGCCTGGGCCTCTCTGCCTGGGGAGTATGTTTCAGTAGGTCTTGGGAGCCTTAGCAAATTAGGTTTACTCACATCCTAGCTGATTCTTCTCGGGCAAGTTGAGTAACCACTATTAGAACCCATTACTTCCTAGGTTATTTAAATACATGTAACAACTGGTTAATAGACTTGGACTTAAATTGTATTTTTTAATTTTTAGAACTGATGCAATTCTATTGGGTCATTATCGCTTGTCACAAGATACAGACAATCAGACCAAAGTATTTGCTGTGATAACTAAGAAAAAAGAAGAGGTGAGTGAGTGGAATTAAAGGTTCTGTGTTTATTTCAGTACCCTACTCATTTAAGCATTCTTGATTAGAAAGGGTAAGAAAATACTGTTTCATAAAATATACTGTTACACAAAATGTACGTTGACTTATAGCATCTCCCTGAAGAGAGCTGGAGGGTTTTCTAAAATGTGGGGGGTTTTTTAATTGGATCAGCTTGTTTTTCTCTAAATGATTTCCTTTTCTGGTCCAGGTCTTTCACATTAGAAAATGTAAAGCCAAAATGTGCTATGAAATAACTAGTGAAATTATACCTGAATATGTTTTTTTAGCTATTCCTGTTCTGAATCATAAGGGATTTCCTTCCTAAGTTAGCTCATATAATTTTTTTCTCAAGGGTGTTCTTACAGAGAATTTCAATTTCTACTGGAAATAAGCTAAAAAGTAAGATAATTTCCTTCTTCCTGTTCTTACAAAAGGGAAAAAAATGCCAAGCAAATATTGTTGAATTATTGCATTCCAGTATTTTTAACTGTTAACTGAGGGCCTAATTTTTTTCACAACTTTCCTTTGTATGCGTTTTTCAATCCTGGTTTTAAAAATGGATACGCAAAAGAGTCAGTTGTGATGTAGTTGGAATAAATACTTGCCTAATGCTTTTATAATTAATAGTTTTTAGAAGTTTTCCTTCTATCAGATCCTCCTGTCTTCCCTGGCATCATGTGTTAGTTAGGGCAGGGTTTCATCGGTGTCCCTTCACCTTGTGGCCACCGGTTGCCAGCTTCTCTGCCTCAGGTAGGCTCCAGGGCTCTGGGGCAGCCGTCTGAAGGGCAGAGGTAGCTGCGATGGCTGTGGCCTTGGCCATGAGTTTCCTGAGGTCAGAATTAGGGAGTTATGGGCCCTTGTTTAGGTCTTACCTTATAAAAGAGTTTAGGAACTCCTGTGTTGAGTACCAGTTTTCTCTTCAGAATATGATAACAGTGAAACCATGCATAGTGTTGACATTCTTGTGTTGTTAGCAACAGTATTTGCAGAAGTGTGATTCTAATGAACCTTGTCCACATGTTTCTTCATTGACTCTTACTGTTACCGCAAAAGATAAATTCTACTCCATGCTTCTTCTGCATCTTTCACCAATTTATCACTTTGCCTCTGTAAAAATTCCCGTATTTTCAGTAGAAGGAAATACTAGGCTTACATGGAGAAGACAGAAGTTTTCATTTCCAACTCTGCAGCTGCTGTGTAATTTTGGTTAACTTGTTTGACCTCCTGGGGTCTTCATTCTTTCAGCCGTTAAACAGCAATGTACAATCATATTTAACACTGGGGGTGATTGTGTTGATTGACTGAGCCGATGATGGAGAGAAAACAGTTTTGGAATGCTTAACATTTTTCAGGGCACTCATCCACCTTCTCATTTGATACCCAAGACCCCTCTACTGTGTGCAGAGATTGTTACTTTTAGTGTCACTCTTGCATAATAGATTCCTGTAATATTTATATGTATCAGTGAGGGGAGGTTTCATGATAGCTCACACACCTTTTCTTTTACAGAAGCCACTTGACTACAAATACAGATATTTCCGTCGCGTCCCTGTGCAAGAAGCAGATCAGAGTTTTCATGTGGGGCTCCAGCTGTGTTCCAGTGGCCACCAGAGGTTCAACAAACTCATCTGGATACATCATTCTTGTCACATTACTTACAAGTAGGTGAATGTAATACAGATGCCAAAGTTGCAGAATAAATGTGTACTTCATATCAGGCTTAGGAAACTCTCTGATAGATTTTAAAGTCCTCAGAGTTAATGTTACATTATAAAACCACCTTATGTTCCAGGATGTTACATTACAAAGTATCACACGTCTCCTGTAAATGCCTCCAGAGTTTGCTGTGCTCTGTGTAGAGAGCTGTCGCCAGGGAGAGGTCCCTGGCCAATGACCATCTTTTCTTTTTTTTTTTTTAATGACCATCTTTTCAGTATGATTCTGTCAGGTATGCAAAGGAGTGGACCAGGAGGTGGTGCTCTCCCCAGTGCCCGTGGGAATAGGTATGGGAATGGGGGCCACCACTTTGGAATTAGAATGGTACTCAGTCACCTCTAAGCTGTCTGTGCGTTATCTACTCATTGACTTAAGTCACTTTTAAAACATCAAATCTTTTTTCTTCTCCTGTGTTTCACTCTTACCATTTTTTTTTTTTTTTTTACTTCTGGTTGGTTTATCCTCCAGGATTATACACCGATTTTAATACATCTATTAGGTGGTTCCTATTTAAAGCTGTTTGTGTTAGGATTTACCTGTAAGGAGTAATTAAGGAACAGAAGAATGTGTGTGAGAAAGGAACAGTACAGAAGTAGGTGAAACATCAATGTGTGTGGATAGTGAGGTTTGCTGTTTTTAGGTTTGAAAGAATATTGGTGTGTGGTCGACGCCTCTTGGTTCCAAAATAGAATCCAAAATTCTGAGAGACAGATTCTTTTTTTTTTAAAAGATTTTATTTATTTATATGACAGAGAGAGACAGCGAGAGAGGGAACACAAGCAGGGGGAGTGGGAGAGGGAGAAGCAGGCTTCCCGCTGAGCAGGGAGCCCGATGCGGGGCTCGATCCCAGGACCCTGGGATCATGACCTGAGCCGAAGGCAGATGCTTAACGACTGAGCCACCCAGGTGCCCCCTGAGAGACAGATTTTGAGATCACCTTCTATTAACCTACTTCACAGCCTTGACCACAGGGTTGAAAACTATCTGTGGCCTGTTTCCTTTCCCACTCGTGTGAAAGGTCCTGAGAACTGAGATTCTCAGCATTTTTCTTTCTTTTCATTCTTACCTAGCAGTCCTGTATCTCCTTTTTGCTTCTCTCAGTAAACTGTGCAGTGGAATGTTCTATTTTCTTCTCATAGAAAGAAACCAAACTCAGAGTAGTACCAAATAAATAGAAAACATCATGTTTTAGGAGGAAGAAGGACATTATTATAGGTGTCATTTGTAACTGCTAATGCTCACATTGACTTCCTTACTGTATGTATAAAGTCGCTTGATTTATCCCTTTATTTATCCCTTTGGGGGACAAAACTAAAAGGCTGTAGTAGTATTACTTATCATCAGCTTCCCTTCCCTCCCCACTGGGATGATGCTGTTGATCATGCAAATATTAAGTCACTAAATTCTATTCTAGGATTATAATTCTTCTTAAATTACATTTTAACAAGATCCTTAAAATATCTGTAGCCTTTTACTTAGAATTTCTAAGGAATCTGTTCAAAGGACATAATCAAAAATATCACTTTTTTTTTTAAAGATTTTATTTATTTGAGAGAGACAGAGAGAGAGCATGAGCAAGAGGTGGGCAGAGGGAGAGGGACAAGCAGAATCCTCTCTGAGCAGCTTATCACATTTTTAATTACCAAACAATGAAAACAACGTAAATCTCCAACAGAAAGGGAATTATTGGGGCACCTGGGTGGCTCAGTCGGTTAAGTATCTGCCTTTAGCTCAGGTCATGATCCCGGCGTCCTGGATTGAGCCCCGCATCAGGCTCCTCGTTCAGTGGGGAGTCTGCTTCTCTCTCTCCCTCTGCCCCTCCTCCCACTTGTGCTCTCTCTCTCTCTCTCTCAAATAAATAAAATCTTTAAAAAAGAGGGGGGAGATTATTAAGGAAATTGTGGTACAGGCAGACAGTGAAATATGTAATGGCTTCTGAAGAGTATTTAATAATGTGAGGAAATGCATATGTCAGAATGCTAAATGAAAAGCAGGATTACTGATAGTATTATAATCTCAATAGAAAAGCTCGATAGACAGGTTGAGGTGCTTGGAAGAAGGTGTAGTTGACCCTTGAACAACACAGGTTTGAGCTGCATGCATCCACTTATAATGTGGATTTTTTTTATAAATACAGTACTGTAAATGTATTTTTCTTGTACTTTTCTTAATAACTTTGTTTCTCCTCTAGCTTACTTTACTGTAAGAATACAGTACACCATACATGTAACATACAAAATATGTGTTAATTGATTTTGTAATTGGTAAGACTTCTGGTCAACAGGTTAGTAGTAGTTATGTTTCTGGGGACTCAAAAGTTATATGTGGATTTTTGACACCCCAACCCCTATGTTCAAGGGTCAACTGTACCTCATATTGTTATATTAGATGATGGAATGATGAGTGATTTTTTTCTTTGTACTTTTCTCAGTTTTTCAAATTTTTTACAATATGCCTGTTAAATAACAAAAATTTTACCAAGTAAAATTTTTAAAGATCTAATTGGCTTTATTAAATGATTCGTGAATGGGGAGCCTTGAGGAGTTGTATAAAATGGAAGGTTTTTATAGAAGGAGAGCAGGGCAGGAAGGTTATTAGCAAAAGAAAAGGATTGTTTCAGGCAAGGACATTTTCTCTTAAAGGGAAAAGCAGAGGGTCTTATGCAAACTCCTCATTTTCCTTTGGGGAACGGAGAGGGCCCATGTGGCAGACTCATGGGCTCCCATCAATAAATTTCTGACCAGTTTATTTATTTATTTTTAAAGATTTTATTTATTTATTTGACAGAGAGCACAAGTAGGCAGAGAGGCAGGCAGAGGGGGAGGGAGAAGCAGGCTCTCCACTGAGCAGGGAGTCCGATGCGCGGGACTCGATCCCAGGACCCTGGGATCATGACCTGAGCTGAAGGCAGCCGCTTAACCAACTGAGCCACCCAGGCGCCCCTGACTGATCAGTTTAGACTGCATTTCTGGGGGAGGCTGAAACTGCAATTAAATTATATATTAAGCCCCGCTTTGGGAACCCATCCTGAGTGATGCCATTTTGGGACCTGTGGTTTTCTTTTTAACAGTTCCCCCTTTTGATCAGATTGTCAGCTTAACTGAGAGATGTGATCAAAATTTAAGGCATGAGCACCAACTGTCAATTACCCTTTTGTAGTTCTCACAGCTTGTGTTGATCCTTTGTGTGGTACCCATAGGTCACGATGCTTTTCCTTCATCTGTGATATTGGTAGGTCACAGCTTCAGGTTCATGTTCCAGTCTTAGATCATTTGCTTGGTGATGAGTGGCTGTGAACATACATTTAAAGCTTTTGAGAGAATATAATGCACCAAAGAGATTACTATTACTATAGGTTATTATTATTCTTAGTATTATTCTTACTGTTAGGACAATTCCCAATAGTTGGAGTGTACTTAGAGCCATGGTCCCCAAGACCCAACCAAACCATAGAAAGCCCCTACTGCAGGAGTCATCTTTTTAAGCCCAGTGCCTTGCTCAGTGATCTTATACGATTTTTAACTTCCCCATCAGTGTTAGTCCAGGCACAGTAGGTGGTATTGGCCGCAACACAGATACCCATCTCCTTGCTCAGCTAAAAGATAATCAAGGACAACTTTGGCTAGAGAGTCCAAGGATCTTTGTGGTGCTGCTTTTGCTTTAGCAGCAGATTTTGCAATAATTTTGAGAATTGATCATAGCCTCATTTATATGTATCCCTAACCAAGGAAATCGGGACCTCTGTAAAGGAGTGAATCTGAATCGTGAATGTCTCTTTTTAAATTCAACAATGTAAATTTAGGAGATTCAACCAATGAGATCTTTTATTTTGCTTGTGAAAAGTTAGAGGCACAGTTAGATTTTCTCCTAGCCTGAAATAAAAGATTGTTTTAAATTCCAGAGGTTATACCCCTCCCACACCCACCCCCTTCACGGTGGCCTGGGAGATACAGATGAGGGTGTTATCCTTCCAGGCCAATGCCAGAGTGAAGGAAAGGAAAAGAGGAGAAAAGGGTTTACGTTTAGTGTATGGAGTCTCCATCCGTCATCTGGGGTGGAAGCAGACCACCTCGATGTCCACTACTTGTCTTGCTCATCACTTTGATGTGGAGGTCTCCAGCATCTGTACCGGACCAGGTGCGGGTGGAGCCTTAGCTCTGTGATGTGTACCCAAGGCTTAATACTTCCTAGTTCTGCAGCAGTGTCCGTGGTCAGGAGCACCTGGGAAGGTCCTTTTCCAGTGGGGCTGGAGAGTGGTTTTCCTCTGGCAACGCTTATATGGTCACCAAACTCTAGGCTGTGATGAACAGGTTTCTTTGAATTGGGATCCAGGAAAGCTTCTTGAATCGATGGGTGACAGGCTTGAGCATAAGACAGTGGAGACTTACAGTAGCTGGTCATACGAGCAGGAGACAACAAGGGACCAGAAGGTTGTGTCCTGATAGAATTCCAAGAAGTTTGTAAGGTTTTCGTTGAGGCGCATGTGATTTGTCCAGTGAAATGGATGCCTTGATCACTGGAGAGAGTGGAAAGTATACCCCAAGTGGGAACACATTTTTAAGTTGGTTTGTTTTGGTTGGTTTTTCCTGTGAAGGCATCAGTCTTACAGCACGGGAAATCTCGACCCATCTAGAAATCACACATGCAAGAACAAGAACCTATTGATCACTCATAATAGCTTAGGATAATGGCTGACTGTCTAATGTTTAATAAAGTGTTTGTAGGTAAACATAATTCAGGACAAATAAAGCTAAGCAAGACAAAAGTTTATAAAAGTTGAATGAAGTCCAGCTACAAGTGTTTGAAGGATCCAGAGGGCAGAGGTTTGAGGTCTCTTGGAACAAAAATAGGTTATGGGGGTGGGGGTGGGGCATGGGGAGTGGTAGTGACCAAACAGGTCAGGCATTGCTGGTAGACTACTTTTGTAATTTTATAGAAGTCTATCAATGTCTGTTTATAATTTGAGTCTTCGTCAATGTGCTGTGGTGGGTGAATGAATGCAAAAATTAAAATGTGGGATTTGCCAGGGAGCCAGGAAGAACCGGGCCATCTAGGTTTCTGTAAGTGTGTGTTTAATTTGCTGTCAGTGCTCACTCATTTCAGTGTCTTCGGTTTAGAAGCAGGCTGTTGCCATGTTACAGGGACATCAGGGTGGCAAGTCTGGTGATGAGGGGCCATGTTTGTGGACCCAGAGTGGACTTCAGCCACTTGTGCTACACAGAAGGCTAGGTATTCACTTACAGCGAATAAGCCTCATTAGTTTAACAGGTCCTTTGGAAGTTTGTCACAATTTTTTAAAAAAGGTTTTAAAGCACTTGCCTTATAAGGATTACAGATTGTTATGAAACTGCAGTCTTTTCAAAAGCAGACCAAAGTCCAAGAAAACTGTTTTTTGACAGAAAACTAAATAATTTTGCACCATCTTACTTTGATATTAAAACTCATTTTTTAAAATATATTTTAATCTTAACCTGCTTGACCACACATTAAAATTCCTTTTCAAATATTTGTTTTCTACAAACCTTTTACAACCTCTTTTCTACATCCCGATTTTGTCTTTTTTTTTTTTTTTTCTTTTAAACAACCAGCTTCATTTTAGGACAAACTTACTCTCTATTTCTCATACCTTATTTTATGAAAAACACATCCTGCTTTACTGGCATACAAAGATATTAATTAGAATTCTTAACCCTTAAAAACCTTAATTTCTAGTGAAAACTAAGAAGTGAGCAATTTTGAACTGTTACACTAGCATTTTTTTTAAATTGGCATATTTATGAATACATTTTAAAATTTCTAGAGCATGTGCTGTTTTACATGTTTCAGTGTATCATTAGCATGTTTAAATATTAGTTTCTCTGTAATATGAAGACAAAAGTAGATAAATCTGTGTTTACTAATTAATGCTTTAGTACTTTATCTTATTTGGAAATGATCTAGGTATTTAATGAATTTAACTTAATTCATCATTTAACTTAGTTTAAGGTTTTAGGTCATCAAAAAAAAAAAGCTTGGGAAAACTAAGTAGACAAATATTGCTGAAAAGCTCATTTATAAACTTTTGTCCTGCTTAGCTTTATTTGTCCTGAATTATGTTTACCTACACTTTGTTTTGTGTGGCCACATCTTAGAAGAGAGAACGTGAATTTACCTAGTAAACTCAGGTAGAATAAGTTTAATATTTAATGTTGATAACTAAAAACATGTCTTTTAATTAAACCATCAACCGTTATCTAGCTTTTATATCAATATTTTCCTGGGTCACATGCACTTAAACATTTGGGTTAGTCTCTGACTGTATGATTTTCAGAATGCCCATCCTTATAGGCACTTGCCTTCAAACCCACTAAATAGAGCTCTTTTACAAATTCATTTTCGCGATACCATCAGAGGTGGAAAGTACCACATAACTATAACACACGTGTATAGACACATGCGAACAGACTGACTCAGAGACCTTATAGCTGATTTTGAAAATCCTGCCCTAAAATAAATACAGGATTTATCAATGTCGGATGTGAGTTTGTTTTTCTGGTAGGTTGAATACGTTGAGGTTACCTGGCTACATGGGTAAAGCTTTTCTTTATATACATCTTTAGAGAAGACACTTAAGGTTTGTATTTGCCCTTGGCAAGTCAAGTTCCAAATGACTTTGCCCATTTTGTTTTTTCTTGGTAAGAATCATCTCCTTAAGTTTGCATTTTAAAGAGATGAACTAAGGAATTCCTGGAGAAGACCAGGTAGAACATTGAACATTTAGATTTAAAAAGCACAGGGAAAAATGCAAGCTCCTTCTAGAAGAAACTTGGTTTCCTAAGGCCAATAATGTACAAGCTGTTGGAGATAAACGGGGCACTGGGGGATTGGTAAAGGAATAGGGGAACTTTCAGTTGCCTGTAGAGCTGCGTTTGTGGTTTTGCAAAGATGTGTAACATAAGGACCATTGCTTTCAGTTCAATCCAAAGAATTGGACTGTAACTTAAATGGCATCAGAGATTCTCCCCCTATCCAACTCTCGTATCCTCAGTTTGCTTTTTTCCCCCTCTGGGTACATCATTCTAACTTTACGTATTTGTGGCAGTATTGAATTGCTTCTGTTGGGTGAAAGATGGATCAGCAAGGACGGTATGGAGGATATCAACTTCCCCAAATCTAGAATCACTCACAATGATGGCCAAAAGAAAGAACCAACAACCTGCATGTCCCAAGCAGGCAGAAAGCCAAGCCCAGCAATGCCAAACCAGAGGAGCAGGAAGGCAGTAGGTGTCCCTGGGAGAGAAGGGATCAGTAACCAGTGGGTCTGGATTTAGAAGGGAAGGACAGTGTGATTTTATTTTCTGTGTGACTGGGCAGGCAGAGATTTGGAAGCGCGGACTCTGGAAAGAATTTTCACTTTTTGCTGGCTTCTGCCAGTTTTTCCAGGATCCCCTGGGCACGATCTGGTATCTGCCGGTTTCCCCTTGACTGTCTAAGGAATAATGTAGCAGTTTATCAGAAAATCCCTCAGCTTCGTTGATTCTGGGAGGGGCTCATGGGAGGGCCCTGCTTAGAAGGTAGAGAACAGGGTGTCTGTACGGCCATTAACTTGGCAGAATTTGGCTGATGTTTAGGTAGTCTTTTACAATTCAGATGAGAAGGAGTACCCAGTCTTACAGTCTTGTTTTAGGCACCTACCTTTTTCTCTTTTTAATTTTTCTTAACTTATTGCAATAAAATCTTTCAATGAAACGGTTTTGGAACTTTGAAACCTTTTGGAGGCATCTGCATGCCAAATGAAATGGGTATCCCATTCTGTTTAATTTGGGAACTTGTGCTTTCAGGTCTACTTCTTAAATGATCTTATCTAACTGGAACGTTCCCCATAATGGCCACTGTATTTCTAGGTCATGATTCCTCTGAGGGCTGGCAGCACATCGGTAGGTCCCTAGTCACAGAGTTAACCCACATCAGCCTTCTTTTGGGGCACGCAGCCTGGTGGTTACCAAGCCAAGTGCCTCAGGACACAAAACAAGCTTAGGAAGATTTTGTCGTTTTTGCTAGATATCTAAAACTTCTGGGACTGTAGTTCTTAGACATGAAATAAGCAGGTGTGCCAGAAGGTGGCATGCTTGACCCTTCAGAATTTAGGGATCTTCTGAGCTGAATGAATACCTGAAAGGGATGTGCCATGGGGCTGGGGATTGAGTGTGTTTTACAGTGTACCTCGGTGCCTGGAAAGTTTCTTGAGATTGGTGGGTGACCTAGTGCCAGGCTAACCTGTTTCACGACCAACTTATCCCATCCCAGGAGTCTTCCTGAGGTGGTGAGCACTTCTAACAGCCTTTAAATGCTCGACCCATCCCCACCAATTCTTGCAGCTTTTTGGTCTCCAAGATCCCCACTAGCGACAGGCTTTACACGAAACCAGACAGACAGACCTGTGCCCTTGGGTGTTTTGGCAGCACTGCATCTCGGCCATAGGAGGGCCCTGTGCACACCACCACCAATTCCCGCAGCGCATGGCTTTCCACCAGGGACTGTGGTCTGTGGGGCTGGGGGCTGGGCTCCAGGCATAAGCACCTGCCAGCTCAAGCAGTCCTGTCCTGTATGGGAACGCCATTTAGATGGGGAGCTTGAACGTCAGCGACGACAAAAAACTCGTAACTGAGAGGAACTTACCCACAGCCCTCGAGATGGTGAGAAAGACAGTGAGCTCAGAAGGTTCACAGGGACCACGCCTATGTTCTCATCGCCCCAGATGCTGCCAGAAGTTCCCTTTGGATCCTTTTGCTGCCACCGAATCTGTTAAATGACAAAAATTCAACCAAGTAAATTTTAATTGTCTAACTGGCTTTAGTAAACAAGTCCTGAATTGGGCAGCATCCCATCTAACAGGTAGAGGGGAGCTCGGAGGAGTTGAACAAAATGGAAGGTTTTTATAGCAGGAGGGTAGGGGCAGGAAGGGTTGTTCCAGGCAGTGCTGCTTTCCCTGAGAGGGAAGAGCAGGGAGTCATACCATGCAGGCTACCTCATCTTCCTTTGGGGGGTGGAGAGGGCCCATCAGAAGATTTCTGACTGACTTGAAACTGCATTTAGATTAGGTATTAGGCCCTGGTTTGGGAACTCGGTCTAAGTGACACTATTCTGGGCCTGTGGTTTTCTCTTATCATGCCTCTATCATTTTGAATTTACTGAGATGAATTCAAAAATAAAAAAGACTAAAGTGTAAGATAAACCCTCCCCTCTAAATATGTAAGGATTTTAAATGAGTTGAAATGTCCTTGTAACCGGTAATTTTGTGCTTTCTTTCCAGATCAACTGGTGAGACTGCAGTTACTGCTTTTGAGATTGACAAGATGTACACCCCTTTGTTCTTCGCCAGAGTGAGAAGCTACACTGCTTTCTCAGAGAGGCCTCTGTAGGGCCTCACGTCCAGTCGTCTGTCACTGTTGCATGAGTAAAAGTATATAGAGCAAAAGAGCACCTAAGTTATAAATGTACATATATATATATATGGAATTGGAACTTATTTTACATTGTTAGAGTTCTTTTAAGAAGAGTATAAATTGATTATTTTTTTTATTTAAAAGGGATAGTTGATACTTGGGGTATTTTGTTTTGAAATTAAGAAGTTGAGATTACAAGTTGTTTAAGCACATTTATGTTGTGAAAAACCTTCAAATGAGCTTTAAATCATGTCCTTTTTCAAGAGGATTTCTGAGCAGATTTCTGTCACATAAGTCTCCTTCCGCCTGATCATCCCAATATTTACTTGCTTCAGGGGAGGGCGCCACTGGATCAGCATTTCTTTCACGCATGACATAGCGTCTTTGCACTAAAGGCTCAAAATGTGAAAACTTGTTCTGAATTTGTTTGAAACTGTTTGACCAATAAAAATAATAAACATTTCTTTCAAGAAGATATCTTTGGGTGGCTTTTTTTTTTTTTTTTTTTAGATTTTATGTGACAGAGAGAGACACAGTGAGAGAGGGAACACAAGCAGGGGGAGTGGGAGAGGGAGAAGCAGGCTTCCCGCGGAGCAGGGAGCCCGATGCGGGGCTCCATCCCAGGACCCTGGGATCATGACCTGAGCCGAAGGCAGACGCTTAATGACTGAGCCACCCAGGCGCCCTGGGTGACCTTTTTTAAACGTCAGAGTCATAAACAGCCCTAGGGTAGCCAGCAAAGGCTTGGGAGGCTGCCTCCTTCCACCTGTGGTCTCTGCAGCCGCAGACTGTAGGTCTCCACAGCCCAGCAGAGAGCCCTTCAGCCAACTCAGCTGGGCATCTCTGTTCCTGAAAGAACACCGCAGGTGATCATGTCAACCCAGGCCCAACTCTTTCCAGAATTAAAACGGGGAGAGTGCCTCCCTGGGGACGCTGCCATTGCTTTGTGGTCCCAGAGTTGGTGTCTGGCAGACCTCTACCAGTCAGCTCTGTTCTCGGCGGTTCAGACCCAGCTAGGGTTGAAGGCGCACACACTTTCAGAAATCAGCGTCTGCGGCCCAGCCCCAGCAGCCTCTCCAGATCTGCACCCGGCTCTCAGCCCTGCTCTGCAGCTGTAGGATGAAGACAGTGACCCGAGGCCTTCTCCTCACACTGGCAGGCCTGCCTGCCTTGGAAGCCAATGACCTGGTTGATAAAGACAGTCCCTTCTACTACGACTGGGAAAGCCTGCGGCTGGGCGGGATGATTTTCGGAGGGCTCCTGTGCATCGCTGGAATCTTGATAGCCCTGAGTGGAAGGTGCAACTGCAAGTCCAATCAAGCACAGCCCCGTGCCTGAGAAGGCCATTCCGCTCATCACTCCAGGCTCTGCCGGTACCTGCTGAGCACAGGACCGGTGTCGTGGCACTCGTGGTACCAGCGCCCATGCTGGTCTCCCTCCACCTGGGGGCCTTACCCTCCGCGATGGCCCCTCTCCCCCAGGGTGGGCCCTTAGGCTCCCTTCTGATCAGGAGGCTGTCCGAAGCTTATTTCTAAATTAAACTGTCCCATCCCTCAAAAAAAAAAAATCATCTGCAGCCACAGATGCTTTCAAATTCATGTTGACATTAAAAGATGCTTCCCAAGTTCTTGCAATTCGATGTGGGACAGGTCTTTTAAAAAGCTAATGCATGTGGGCGCCTGGGTGGCTGCCTTCGGCTCGGGTCATGATCCCAGGGTCCTGGGATCGGGTCCCACATCGGGGTCCCTGCTCGGCGGGAAGCCTGCTTGTGTTCCTAGTCTCGTGATCTCTCTCTCTGTCAAATAAATAAATAAATAAACCTTAAAAAAAAAAAAAGCAACTAATGCATATTATGTTAAAGGTGAAAACCAAACATCCAGAGTGTGCGTGAAAAGAAGAGACTACTACTAAGGTTGGCTTTTTGTAGTAATCTGAGAAACGGTGTTTCCCTCAAGTTAGAAAAGAGGGAGAAAAGCAAAATGCCTAAGATAAGGCAGCTCTTCATGATGTGACCAGTAGTTTTGGTATGCAAGTTAAAAGGACATCTGATTAGGACCTCGTCAAATATAGCTTGGAAAGTATATTCCTAAGGAGAGTGGGAGTCAAAGATTCTGTGTTGTTTTGCCACCATGCCTGGATTAGCCAAGAGCTGCTGCAGCCAGCCAGTGGATACCAAGTTGAAAGCTTTCCTTGTGCCCACTAAAGCAACTCTTATGTATTTAGCTTGAAGCTGAAAATCGTATTTTCTCAAATTATATTTTCTGTACATTCAGATTATTTTAAATATTTATTTTAGAGTGAGAGTGCGGGGAGGGAAGGGGCAGAGGGAGAGAGTGAGTCTCAGGCAGACTCAGAGCTGAGTGCAGAGCCCGATGCGGAGCTCCATCTCATGACCCTGGTCATGGCCTGAGCCGAAACCAAGTCAGACGCTTAACCGACTGCACCACGCAGGTGCCTGCCCCAGTACACTCACATTGTTAATACAAAAGCAACATACACTTATTGTGAGAATATTAGAATATACAGAGAATCAAAGAACATCTGAAGATACACCCAAAGATAACTAACCAGAAGGAATTTTTGCCATGTAACCTTTTTCGCCTGTTCTCTGCAAATCCTGCCGCAGAAGTCTTTTAACTTCAGTAATGTTCTTCCTTTGCCCTATCTGGACATTACAGAAACCTGCAAATACTATGGGAAGCTGACAATCAATAGGTACAGTCACCCCTAAAAAAATCAAACATTTTTCAGAAGTTGCATTTTAGCTCCTGCTTGAAGTGCTCAGATGTCCTCACGGGGAATCTGGCCTAAGCACTAACCGTGGAGTCGGCTCTTCCTGTGGTGTTTCCTCCACAGCCCCCTTCTCACACCTTAGTGGAGGGCAAGGTAGGAGGGCTTGGGGCTGTTGGGGGCTCTCCCTCCCTGAGACTACACAGCCGGATATGGTGAGAACCAGCACTAACACTCCACCTACTTTGCCAGCACCCCCGTGTGCCACCCCCAAATTCCCCTGCAAACCTGCATCATCTAACACTCTTGCCGCAGCAGGTGTCCCCCGCCGAAAGCAGCTTCTGCCCCAGCACACCCTGTAAGCAGCTCTGGCAGGGGCTGGCACCATGCCAAAGTGACTCCTGCTCCCCAACCCCCCGCCCAGTTCCAGAGGCAGAGCCTTTTAGCTGGCTGTGCAGGGAGAAAGCCCCGCTGCTTGGTGCACCCACAACTGTGACAGAAAGATTAATTTAGTCTGACTGCCAGCCCTGCCCATCAGCGAAAGCCTCTGTGGACCACAGGGAGAAAGCCCTGCCCTTCGGAGGGCCCATAACTACAGCAGAAAGGCTGACTTAGACACCTAGTCTGACTGCTGATCCCATCCACCTACAAGCCCCAAACTGGTATCAGGCCCCTCAACAGCCCAGGGACCAAACCCCGTGCCGTGTGCCTGCAGCAGGCGAAGTGGGTCACTGCTGCTGACTAGGGGAAGGCAAACACAGCTCAGCCACACAGCAGAGCACATGTAGTGCATCCACGGGGACACTCCTGGAGCACCTGGTTCTCGTGCCCAGGGGGCACTGCATTCCAGGACACCACGGGACACAAGGCTACAACTTTCAAGACCAGGAGATGTAGCTGACCTCCTTAATCCATAGAAACAAACACAGAGACTAAGACAAAATGAGGACACAGAAGAATATGTCCCAAATGAAAGAGAAGAAAAATCACAGCAAAAGAGCTAAATGAAACAGAGAAGCGCTATGCCTGATAAAAATTCAAAGTAATGGGGGCACCTGGGTGGCTCAGTCAGCTAAGTGTCTGCCTTTGGCTCAGGTCATGATCTCCAGGTCCTGGGATCGAGCCCTGCATTGGGCTTCCTGCTCAGCAGGGAGTCTGCTTCTCTTTCTCTCTCTCTCTGTCTCTCTCTCCCTCTGCCCCTCCCCACTGCTTGTTCTCTCTCTCTCTCTCAAAACAAAAACAACAAAAAAATTCAAAGTAATGACAAAGATACTCACTAGACTTGAGAAAAGAGTGGATAGGGGCGCCTGGGTGGCTCAGTTGGCTAAACGTCCAACTCTTGATCTCAGCTCAGTTCTTGATCTCAGGGTCATGAGTTGGGCTCCATGCCAGGCCTGGAGTCTACTTAAAAAAGAAAGAGTAGATAAACTCACTAAGAACTTAAAGAGGAAATACAAAAAAGAACCAGAGATGAAGCATTCAATAACTGAAATAAAAATTACTCTAGAGGAAAAGGGCAGCAGATTAGAGGATGCAGAACAAACAGATCAGTGATCCAGAAGACGGTGAGGAAAGCAACCAAGCTGAATAGAAAAAAAATAAAAAATAAAAAATGAGTATAGGTTAAGGAACTCACCAACATCATCAACCCTAATAACATTTGCATTATAGCGATCCCAGAAAGAGAAGAATGAGAGAAGGGGGCAGAAAATTTACTTGAAGAGAGGCACCTGGGTGGCTCAGTTGGTTAAACGTCTGCCTTCAGCTCAAGTCATGATCCTGGGGTCCTGGGATCAAGCCCTGTGTTGGGCTCACTGCTCAGCGGGGAGCCTCCTTCACCCCCTCTGCCCCTCCCCACCACTTGTGCTCTCTCTCTCTCTCTCAAAAAAAAAAAAAAAAAAAAAACTTTAGATAATTTACTCAAAGAAATAATAGCTGAAAACCTCCCTAAATGTGGGGAAGGAAACAGACATCCAGGTCCAGGAATCAGAGAGCCCCATACAAGATGAACCCAGGAGGTCCACACCAACACACATAATAATTTAAATGGCAAAAAGTAATGATAAAGAGAGAATTTCAAAAGCAGCAAGAGAAAAAAAATGTTATATACAAGAGAAACCCCATAAAGCTATCAGCGGTTTTTTTTTTTTTTTTTTAGCCAAAACTTTTAATATGTCATGCTGATCCCTTCTGGCCTACAAAGCCCTGAAAGGAAAAAAAAACCTATAACCAAGAATACTCTATCCAGCAGGTCATCACTTAGAATAGGAGAGATAAAGAACTTCCCAGACAAACAAAAGCTAAAGGAATACATCATCACTAAAACATCCTGATAAGAAACATTAAAGGGAATTCTTTGACTGGAAAGAAAAGGCCATAACTAGAAAATTTGAAAGGAAAACATTTCACTGGTAAAAACAAGCATATAGTAAAGGTTGCAGAAAATCACTTATAAAGCCAGTATGGATGTTAAAACAAAAAGTAGTAAAATCAATTATTTCTATAAAATTCATTCAAGGGATACACAAAATAAAAATGCAGAATATGATATCATAAGCATAAAAAGTGGAGGGGGGGATAAAAATTTAGTACTTTTAGAATGTGCTTGAACTTAAGTGACCATCAACTTAATATATAATTGTTGTACACATGAGACATTATATGAATGAAATGATAACCACAAAGCAAACCATATAATAATGGATACACACACACAAAAGAGAAAGGAATGCAAGCATAACATTAAAGAAAGCCATCAAACTACAAGGAAAGAGAGCAAGAGAAGAAGAAAGGAACAGAAAATACCTACAAAAATAACCAGCACAATGAACAAAACAGCAATAAGTACATACTTATTAATAATTACATGTAAAAGGACTAAGTGCTCCAATCAAAAGGCATAGGGTGACTGAACGGATTAAAAAAAAAAAAAAAAAAAAAAAAGACCAGGGATGCCTGGGTGGCTCAGTCGGTTAAGCATCTGCCTTTGGCTCAGGTCATGATCCCAGGGTCCTGAGATAGAGTTCCGCGTCGGGCTCCTTGCTCAGCGGGGAGCCTGCTTCTCCCTCTGCCTGCTGATCCCCCTGCTTGTGTGCTCTCTCTCCCGCTCTGTCAAATAAATAAATAAAATCTTAAAAAAAAAAGACCCATATATATGTTGCCTATAAGAGATTCAGTTCAGAACTAAAGACACATACAGACAAAGAGAATACATGGAAAGAGATATAGCATGCAAATGGAAGTGGATGGGTGGCAGGAGTCAATGTAGCAATACTTAGATCAGACAAAACTACTTTGAAACAAAAACTGTAACAAGAGACAAATAAGGGCATTATTACATAATGATAAAGAGATCAGTTCAGGGGTGCCTGGGTGGCTCAGTAGTTGGGCATCTGCCTTTGGCTTGGGTCATGATACCAGGGTCCTGGGATCGAGCCCCGCATCAGGATCCCTGCTCCACGGGAAGCCTGCTTCTCCCTCTCCCACTCCCCTTGCTTGTATTCCCTCTCTCGCTGTGTCTCTGTCAAAAAAATAAATAAAATCTTAAAAAAAAAAAGAGATCAGTTCAACAAGAAGGTATAACAATTGTAAATCTCTATGCCCCCAACATTGGAACACCTAAGTACCTAAAAGAAATGTTAACAGACATAAAGGGAGAAACTGACAGTAATACAATAATAGTAGGGGACTATAACACTCCACTCACTTCAATGGATAGATCATCCAGACAGAAAATCAATAAGGAAACAGTGTCTTTGAAAGACACATTAGACCAGAAGGCCTTAACAGGGATATATACAGAACATTCCATCTAAACCCAGTAGAATACACATTCTTTTCAAGTGCACATGAAACATTCTCCAGGGTAGGTCACAGGTTGGGCCACAAAGCAAGTCTAAATAAACTTAAGAAGATTAAAATCCTATGCATCTTTTCAGACAGCATAATGAATCACAAGAAAAAAAACAAGCACAAATACATGGAGGCTAAACAACATGCTACTAAACAGCCAATGGTCAATGAAGAAATCAAAGAGGAAATTTAAAAATAGCTGGTGAAAAAGGAAAATGAAAACACAACAGTCCAAAATCATTGGGACACAGTGAAATCAGTTCTAAGAGGAAAATTTATACTGATACAGGCCTACCTCAGGAAACAAGAAAAATCTCAAACAATCTAACCTCACACCCAAAGGAATGAGAAAAGGGAGAACAAACAAAACCCAAAGTTAGTAGAAGGAAAGAAATAATAAAGATCACAGCTGAAACACAGGAAATAGAGACAAGCAAATAAACACAAAACCAAAAGAAATGATCAACGAAACCAAGAGCCAGCTCTTTGAAAAGATAAACAAAATTGATAAACCTTTAGCCAAATTCATCAAAAAAAAAAAAAAAAAGGGAGAGGACACAAATAAAATCAGAAAGGAAAGGAGAGGTAACAACTGACACCACAGAAATACAAAGAATTAAGAGACTACTCTGAAAAATTATATGCTAACAAACTGGACATCCTAGAAGAAATGGATAAATTCCCAGAAACATACAATCTCCCAAAACCGAATTAGGAAGAAACAGAAAATCTGAACAGACTGGTTACTAGTAATGAAATTGAATTAGTTATCAAAAACTCCCAACAACAACAAAAAATCCAGGACCAAATGGATCCACAGGTGAATTCTACTAAACATTTAAAGGAGAGTTAATATATATTCTCCTCAAACTATTACACACACACACACACACACACACACACACAATAGAAGGAAAGCTTCCAAATACATTCTATGAAGCCAGCATTACTCTGATACCAAAGCCAAAGACACTAAAAAAAATAGAAAACTACAAACCAATATCCCTGATGAACATAGATGCAAAAATCCTCAGCAAAATATTATTAGCAAACCACATTCAACAATATATTAAAAGGGTATCTTTCACCACGATCAAGTGGAATTTATTCTGGGGATGCAAAGATAGTTCAATATTTCAAATCAATCAACATGATACAACACACCAAGAGAACCAAGGATGAAAATCCTATGATCATCTCAATAGATACAGAAAAAGCACTTGACAAAATTCAACATCTGTTCATGATAAAAGCTCTCAACAAAGTAAGTTTAGAAGGAACACACCTCAACATAATAAAGGCCACATATAACAAACCCACAGCTAACATCATACTCAATAGTGAAAACTTAGAGCTTTTCCTCTAAGATCAGGAACAAGACAGGGATGTTCACCCTCACTAATTTTATCTGACATAGTACTGAAAGTCCAAGCTATGGCAATCAGACAAGAAAAAGAAATAAGAGGCATTCAAATTGGCAAGGAAGAAGTATAACTGTCACTATTTGCAGATGACATGATACTAATATACAGAAAACCTAGACTCCACCAGAAAACTATTAGAATAGGGGCGCCTGGGTGGCTCAGTCGTTAAGCGTCTGCCTTCGGCTCAGGTCATGATCCCAGGGTCCTGGGATCGAGCCCCGCATCAGGCTCCCTGCTCTACGGGAAGCCTGCTTCTCCCTCTCCCACTCCCCCTGCTTGTGTTCCCTCTCTCGCTGTGTCTCTCCCTGTCAAATAAATAAATAAAATCTTTAAAAAAAAAAAGAAAAGAAAACTATTAGAATAAATGAATTCAGGGGTGCCTGGGTGGCTCATTCGTTAAGCGTCTGCCTTCAGTTCAGGTCATGATCTCAGGGTCCTGGGATTGAGCCCTGCATTGGGCTCCCTGCTTGGCGGGAGGCCTGCTTCTCCCTCTCCCACTCCCCCTGCTTGTGTTCCCTCTCCCTTTGTCTCTCTCTCTCTGTCAAATAAGTAAATAAAATCTTTAAAAAAAAAAAAAATAAATGAATTCAATAAACTTGCAGGATACAAAATTAATACACAGAAATTGGTTGTGTTTTCATACACTAATAATGAAGTAGCAGAAGTAGAAATTATGAAAACAATTTCATTTACATTTGTACCCCAAACAAGAAAATATCTAGGAATAAACTTAACCAAGAAGGTAAAAGACCTGTACTCTGAAAACCATAAAGCTCTGATGAAAGAAACTGAAGATGATATAAACAAATGGAAAGATATCCCATGCTAATGGATTGGAAGAATTAATATTGTCAAAATGTCAGTACCACCCAATGCAATCTACAGATTCAATGCAATCCTGATCAAAATACCAACAGCATTTTTCACAGAACCAAAGCAAATAGTCCTAAAATTCATATGGAACCACAAAAAAACCCAAATAGCAAAAGTGTTCTTAAGGAGAACAAAGCTGAAAGTTTCACAACTCCAGATTTCAAGATATACTACAAAGCTGTAGTGACCACAACAATATTGTACCAGCATGAAAGCAGACACATAGACCAGTGAAACAGAATAGAGAGCCCCCACACACAAAAAATGCTTTTATGGTCAATGAATCTCGAGAAAGGGGGCAAGAATACACAATGGGGAAAAGACAGTCTTTTGAATAAATGGTGCTGGGAAACCTGGACAGCTACATGCAAAAGAATGAACCTGGACCACTTTTTCACAGCACACACAAAAATAAACTCAAATGCATTAAAGACCTTAATGTGAGACATGAAGCCATAAAAATCCTAGAAGAAAACAGGCAGTAATTTCTTTGACATCAGCCTTGGCAATATTTTTCTAGATATGTCTCTTCAGGCAAGGGGACCAAAATCAAAAATAAACTATTGAAACTCCATCAAACTAAAAAGCTTTTGCATAGCAAAGGAATCCATCAACAAAACAAAAAGGCAACCCACTGAGTGGGAGAAGTGATATGCAAATGATATATCCGATAAGAGGTTCATATCCAAGATATATAAAGAACTTCTACAACTCAAAACCAAAAAAGCAAATACTCCTATTAGACAATGGGCAGAGGACCTAAATAGACATTTTTCCAAAGAAGACATATGGATGGCCAACAGACGTAGAAAAGACGCTCAACGTCACTCATCATCAGGGAAATGGAAATCAAAACTACCATGAGATACCACCTCGTATCTGTCAGAATGGCTAGAATCAAAAAGACAAAAAACAACAAGTGTTGGTGAGGATGTGGAGAAAAAGGAGCCCTTGTGCACTGTTGGTGGGAATATAAACTGATGCTGTCACTGTGGAAAACAGCATGGAGGTTTCTCAAAAAATTAAAAATAGAAATACCATATGACCCAATGATTTCACCCCTGGGTATTTACCCCAAGAAAACAAAGACACTAATTAGAAAAGATATATGCAACTCTAGGTTTATTGCAGCATTATTTTCGATAGATAAGATATGGAAGCAACCCATGTCTGTCAATAGATGAATGGATAAGGAAGAAATGGTATATACCTATGATGGAATATTACTCAGCCACAAAAAAGAATGGGTCTTGTCATTTGGAACAACATGGATAAACATGAGGGTATTATGCTAAGCGAAATAAGTCAGACAGAGAAAGAAAAATACCAGGTGATTTCACTCATATTTGGAATCTAAAAAACAAAACAAATGAACAACAAAAAACCAACCAACCAACCAACCAACCAACCAACCAACCAAGGGACTCTTAAATACAGAAAACAGGGGCACCTGAGGGGCTCAGTCGGTTAAGCGTCTGCCTTCAGCTCAGGTCATGATCCTGGGGTCCTGGGATCAAGCCCTGCATCGGGCTCCCTGCTCAGTGGGGAGCCTGCTTTCTCCCTCTGCTGCTTCCCCTGCTTGTGATCTCTCTTGCTCTCTCTCCCGCTCTCTGTCAAATGAATAAATAAAATCTTAAAAAAAAAAAAATACAGAGAACAAACTGATGACTGCCAGTGGGGAGGTGGATGGGGGGAATGGGAAAAATACACGAAGTGGGTTAAGAGGTATAAACTTCCAGTTATAAATAACTCATGGAGATGAAAAGTACAGCATAGGGAATATAGTCAGTAATATAATAACATCATATGGTGACAGATGGTAACTACACTTACCATGATGAGCACTGAGTATAGAACTGTTGAATCAATATGTTGTACTCCTGAAACTAATATATCATTGTATATTAATTATACTTCAATAAAAAGCTGGAATTATATTACACAATGCTTTGTAGGCTTGTTTCTTTACATAATAATACATACATCACTTCAATATATATATATATTTTTTTAAGTAGGCTCCACACCCAGCATGGAGCCCAGTGTGTGGCTTGAACTCATGACCCTGAGATCAAGACCTGAGCTAAGAGTCGGACACTTAACCAGTTGAGCCACCCAGGTGCCGCTCAATATATATTCTTACTGGCTATATAGTCCAACCTTAATCTCCTCTTTAGACATTTCTGTTTTTTAACTTAGTGCTGGTATAAATGTCTCTAGAATGAACATTCCTGTGGCTAAATCTTAACACACATCCTTAACCATTTCCTTAGGATGTTTCCAAGAAGTAGAAATGTTGAATCAAAGGGTGAATGTTTTTAAATATCTTAACCATTTCTTGTTAAATAACACATGCAGTATAAAAAAAATCTGGAAAACGTATGAGCACAAAGAAAAAATGTGAATTACCTGTAGTCACCTCACCCAACAAAATCCACTATTTACCTTTTGGTGTTAATTGTTCTGGTCTCAAATATTTTTGTGAGATTTTTTCACTCCTACAGTGAAATGCTTCTAGTTCTGTCTCCTTTAGCTGATGGTCTTATGCTCTGAATCTTACAACCTAGCCAGTCATTTCCCCAGTAGTGGATGCTATTGGCTACAGCTCTAGGTAACTTGACCATGATGCCAATAAATATATGAACTAGGGCTCCCTGGGGCTTCTGTGGCTACAAGTCTAAGTGGGATCAGAAGCAGAAGCTGGGACAGTGGGATTGGCCGTAGTCTCACGGGGGCCATCCATCAGTCACTGTAACCAGTTGTGATAGCCACCTATATCCAAAAAGGGATGTCCATCTCTGGTTATATATGGTGAATGAAACCTTCACATTTGTCTCCACTCTTTCCTGAAACCCTGCTAAAATGGCAGTAAATAAAGTGCAAATCCTCAAAGACAAGGAGAACAGGAGAGGTACCATTAATGGACAAGAGAGGGGAAGTAGAAAGCAGAGGGACAAGTGATCTAGTGGTTTTGAGCCTGGGTTCTGGGTGGAAGTGCTAGATCCATGGCTTTGTGACCTTGAGCAAGTCACTCTCCATGTCCCAACAAGAAATTGGAGGAAATAATAGTACCTACCCACAGAGTGGAGAGAAAGAAATGACACATTCCTTGTTAATCACTTAGGACAATGCCTGATGGAATTGGTGTTTAATCAGCAACAGCCATTGTATGTACTCTCGTTACTGCCGCTGCTCTGGAGAGACTTGAGACCTCAGCTGGAAGTAGGGGAGGCTAAAAAGAGCAAATCAACTCAACTGAACTCCAACTGGAGGCAAAGCACCACACTGCAATGGTGAGACCTGGCAAGAAGGATTCCCAGTTAGCCTCCAGAACTCGGGTTGCCAGGCTGATACCCATCAGGCAGGAATGTGGAGACTTCCTCTCCAGGAAAACAGCCTCTCCAAATAAAGACCTCTAGATACTGACACTGAGGTACCTCAACAAAATAGGCTCATCCCTCACTGCTCAGTCAACAACCCCCCTCACAGGCGCCCCCCTGCCCACCCCGAAAGAGGTTCCAGTTAGCATTTAGTGTCTCGTTCTTGACTATCAATGGGCAAGCTAGGAAGACCAGACATGGGAAGGGAAAAGTCTCTAACACAAAAGATAGAGAAGCAAACTTACTGAACAGAGAAAAGGAACAAGGAACACAGAGGAAATAGGAAAGGACAGGTAGTAGGAGGAAAATTTAAGAACAAACCAACATTATACATCTCCAGAGAGATTAAAGAAGAAATACAACCAGGGAGAAACAAGAACAAGAGACTACAAAAAAAAAAAAAAAAAAAGAAAGAAACCATTGCAAGATATATCTTCGGGATATTACAAATATGAGAGCTAATATATATATTTTTTTAATTCAGAGGAAACATCGAACGTCAAAGCTGGAATTTATCTTAGAAATCATTTATTGATCAACCATCCCAGTGCGGAGGTGAGGAAATGGGGATCTGGAAAGGTGAACTGGTTTGCGGAAGGTGGTAAAACTAGAACCCCACAAATTACAGGAGGGAATTCATACAGAGGGCTTGGCAGTAGGATGCACTTAATCAATTTGAGTCTTAATAATGTTCATTAAGAGTTTATTATTTGTAAATGACACCTCAATAAAGCTGTTTAAACATTTTAAGAGCTTAAATGTATTATGTATGGAGCAAAAACCTTTGGTTTATAGGGATTATTGTGTTTATGCTCACAATTCATAAGCATTAATGTCCTGGCATTAAGAGAGCTTACTTACACTTGCTCTAGCTTACCCTCGTTACTGAGTGGTGGAGCAAGGCTGCCTCCAGAACACCTGTTTGTAGCAGAGCCAAGGGTCCACCTCTAAAGAAGTCACATCAAAACTCCAACATGCTAGAATTCCCACTGGAGGTGAACCAATGACTTAGACCAGCGTCGGCTAACTTAAATATAATTTAAACTTAAGTTTTCTAGAGCAATACTAACAAAAGAATAAGAGGTAAAATTAATTTCAACAATAGACTTTTTAATTCAATGGATCCCAAATTGTATCATTTCAACCTGTAATATAAAAACATTAATGGGATTTTTTTACACTCTTTTTTATTCTTAATTTCTGAAATCTGCAATATAATTTACATTTACCGCATATCTCAGTTCAGATTAGCTGTATTTCAAATGCTGAAGAGCCCCAGGAGGCAGGTGGCTACAGTGATGGACAGGCACATCCCAAACCAGTGAGAGCAAGAGAGTGATCTGAGCTAAGCTCAACCCTCACAGCTTCTCAACTGGCTGGCTGCAGGGATCACTGAGCCAATCATGGAGCTAATGAATTCGCTCTTAACCTGAGGCTCAGCACCTCTGTAATACATTCCCCGACTCCACTAGAATGTACCCCTGGTCTGTGTTTCCTAAATATCCCATATTACCTCCCTCCTAGCAGTTATTGATGTGGGGCCGTGGAGCGCAATGGTTAAGAAAGAATTCTTGAGACATTTTATGGTACAAGAAGGTGCTTTTATTATAGCACAGGCATAGGACCCCTGTGGGCAGTGAGTTGCACTTACGATTGTGAGGAGCAACTGATTACATACCCCCCCCCCAAAAAAATTAAAAGTATATAGAGATAACATAAGTCTCTAAAGGGATTTCCACATGTTAAGGAAGACTTCTAGGATCTTGGAGATCTGGCTATTACTGTCAAGACGAGGTTGCTTTTAGTCTCTAGCAAAACATTAACATTAAAGCAGTCATGAGGTTCCTTGAGGAATGTCATGCTCTGCAGGTCTCAGGTATTTATCAGTGGGCTGAGAACTGTAAGGTAATTTAATTTTAGCTGCATTTCTCTCGCCTTTGTTCTCCTCATCATTTTCCCTCCTGAACAA